>NC_041393.1:459675037-459749107 GCF_002162155.2 Triticum dicoccoides
TGTGTCTGTGGGTGGGAGGGGGTGGGGGGAGGGGTAGGCAAAGGCCTAACTATAGAGGTAGAACGACTCGTATATGTGTTGAGAAGGAGAGACCCAACTATGCCTTGAGGGAGATTGGTCGACATCCATACATAACTGAAGGACGGGAAATAGGATGGGACAGAGAGAGAGAGGAGAGAGAGAGAGAGGGAGGGAGAGGGGTAGAGTGCTGGATGGGTGATAGAGTTGCTTCTCGAAGATGGTGGGAGAGGCCTACTAGACAAACTAAGGGTGGAACTGTAGTATTATCAATAAGAGTGGGTATGTGTTTCTGTGTGCGCATGTGCGTGATAGATCTGCCGGGACGCATCCATGGATGATGAAGGGGAACCATGTGTTTGGTAAGCAAACCTAATTAGATCGGTATATCAATTGTTGTTTGTCGGAGGAAGGGAGAGACATAACTAATGAGGTAGATCGATCGACGCGTGGGGAAAAACGAGTTATAAGGACCTAGCTAGCTATATGTATAGCGGGAGATCGGTCGGTGTACGTCCATTTGTTAGAGGCAAATAAGGCCCAGCGAGACAGATAGAGAGAGAATGGAGCTAGGAGGTGGTGCGAGAGGCCCAGCTACTAGCTAGATAGGGGGAAGATTGTGCGGTTGTGAGATCGATGAAAGGAGGGGCGAGAGTTTACACGTGTGTGGGACCATATGAGAGACACAAGGCAAGGACACATAAAGGAGGAGATTGAAGGTGCGTGTGTATGTTGTAGGCAGACATCGCTGGAGAGGTTTATCGATCGGTGTGTGTCGGAAAGGAGTTGTGGAGACTCTGGGAGAACGACCTAAAGAAAAAAAAAGAATGTGTGCGATGGATAGAATGCTGAGGGAGGGGGACGGTGAGGAGGGCGTGTGCATGCATGAGAGAAAGTTAGTGGTAGCTACAAAGGTTAGAGGATTGTGTGGGTGTAAGAGACTAACAAAGATCATAATTTGATATGAAAGTGGATTCATATATTTGAATAGGAGATCATAGTGTTTTAAACATATGCATGCATGAATATAGCGGTGATACGCGTGTTGTGGTTTTGCACATGTTATACCATAATGTGATAATGCATGGCGTTTGCAACTCACACCTAAATGTCGAACAATCTAAACCATACTATACATCAAACAATCTCACATTTTATTTGAATTTGTGATAATGTGTGGCATTTGCAGCTTACAACTAAATATCGAACAATCTAAACAATACTATATATCGAACATTCTCACATTTTATTTGAATTTGTGGTAATGTGTGGTGTTTGCAACTCACATCTAAATACTTGTAGGCGTAGGGGGCGGGGCACCATACATAATGTGATAAACACATTATACATATGAGACATGGTTTAGATTATGAAGATCTAGCTAGAGCTATAAATGTAATGTGATTTGAAATCAACATAAAGTGGATTCAAAAAATCGAGTTCGAGTTCATATAGTACACATAGTTCATATGTAACTCAAGACTAATCATGTGGTGTGCTGTGAAGATAATACACAAACGATGGTTTAACTTGACAATAATGATGATTGTAGATCTTGTTAAAATAGAGAAACGAATTCAAATGCTTTGACTTCACAACAATCATTACTGTAGATCTTATTGAAATAGAGAAAAAAAATTCAAATTTAGTTCATATTGAAGCGGTAGTATATACGTTTGGAATGCACTAAAACGTTCATTTGAGCAGTAGGTTGCATGCATTATACACGTAGCGAACTATTTTAATTGAACATAACATGAATTCAAAGTTTTGAATGACATTTGTAGTGCGAATTGATTTGGTACAGTACACGTTAGGCTTGTCCGGAAATTTCAACCCGCGCCTTGTTAGCCCGAAATATTTAAGATATATCTTTGTCTCGTTGTGCTCCGACAACACTCTCCATCTCAACCCGCGCCTTGCTATTCCAAAATTACAACGCGCACGAAAACTCCCACCTCCTGTGAAATCCCGACACGTGAAATGCCCGTGATACCCCTGAACCGAAAGAACCGCCTCAAATCGGTGGGGGTACTTTCGTAACTTACCCCACATTTCGGACAAGCGCGTCCCTAAGCCATGGTTCCCCACTCCCATCCCATCCGCCCACCCATTCGTACACCGAGGCCGGGAAAATCCACGAAGTCCCACACCCTCCTTCGTCCGCCACCCAGCCGGAGCCTCTTCCTCGACGATGTTGTCCACATCAACACCTCGACGTCCTGCATCCACCATACCAGATGAGGATCCATCGTTGATCTGGTCGTCCCACCGGTTCATCCACCCCGTCCTCCACCTCCAAGGAGCTGCCCCGGTGTTCTTCTCGTCTTTCACGCCACCTCCATTCCCACACCGCCATCTTCACCTGCACCACCGGAAGAGCATCATCATCACCATTTCCTTGGATGAAGCTACGGCCTAATCGGCGCCACCAAAAGAGGTTGTACACTAATCGCGCATTTTCTTCTTGATTCGGTCTCACGGTGCTGCCGGCGCTCGGTCCCGAGCCGACACGGCACGACTCCATCCACGGCGGCGTCGCCTACCACTTCCTCCACGGCATCACTCCCTCGGTGGCGACGTCCACATCAGTAGGAGCTGCTGCTGCTTGAGCTCTCGCTTGCGCTGCTGCTCTGCTCTTGCTCTCGGTCCCCTGCCTCGTCTGCTCTTGCTATTGCTCTTGCTCGTGCTGGTGCTCTCACTCTTGCTGTTGCCTGCGATGCTGCTCCAATTGCGTACACTTCAGTCGACTGAATCGACTTTTGGGTCAGTCGATTTTCAGGGGGTGGCGGGGCTCGCCGGAGTTAAGGAAGAACCAGCCGCAGCGGGGAGGGGGCTCGTCGGAGAGGTACCCCACTATCTATCTTAGGGTTCAGGGTGGGGGCAGTGGTCGCCGGTAGTGGTGGGGCGGTGGCGTGGGGATCGCCGGAGAAAAATCTCGGCACGGGGGGCCCTATAGGGATGTCCGGGGTGGCGGCGGACCGGTAGTGGGGAGTGTTTTCGGGGCGGGCGGGGCGGCGCACCGCCGGCCGCAGGCGGCGCGGGGCGGCTGTTTGGCCGGTGGGGGCTGGCGGCTCAGGGGGGTGGAGGTTGAAGATGAACTGCAGGCCCTTGATTTCGTATCCAACGGCTGCAAAATTGACTGACCAGAGATGAAAAAGTCAGTCGACTGACGTGTAGCCTCACCTTGCTAGTGCGTTTAGTTTCGACAGTAAAATTCAGTTTCGACAGCAAAATTCAGTTTCGACAGTTAAGTTCAGTTTCGACAGTTAAATTCAATTTCGACAGTTAAGTTCAGAGATGAGCGGCTGATGTATTTTATATCTAGCACTTTGTGGTTAGGTATTTTACGTCATCTATTGGAGATGCTATTAGAATTCCACTCAGGTTAACATTGTCTCTCTTGTCCTGCTTCAGCCTCGGCGTCGTACAACTCAGCGGAGCTGCTCCAACGACGAAACCCTCCATCACAGCGGAGCAGTACCTCGGGCTCCATCTCCAGACGCCTAAGATCTTCTTCCCCTCCTCCGACAGCCAAGTCAGCCGGAGCATCCTCACCGGCCAACCCAATCACGCTGAGATCGACATGGCTTCGCCAAAGAGGTTGTACACTTGTTGCATCTCTTTTTTACTCTACATGTTATATATATTGTCCACTGAGCACACGTAGTATCGGAAATACGATTATTTTATTCTACTATATGACAAGCAATGAGGTACCAGGCAACTTAGCTATCCGTGATGGACTCTCTTGAACACCATCATTATTTATCTCTGCGCGTTTGAGCTGTGCATTTGTCGATGGCCCCGGGAGTTGAGCTAGTAGGGCAGTGGCCTGGGTCCAAAGTAATAGCAGTAGCACAGAAACATTTTTTTAGTGTAGGCTTTTCCTTGCTCAAGCCTGCCTACTAGAATCGCCAGTGCTTGAAAGGAAAAGTGAATGAAAAACATAGGAATTGGAAAGTTTCCTATGGTACTACTATACATGAATTTGGTTCAAAGGAATTGAGCAAAGGAAAACTGTAGGATTTGTTCCTTTAGTGTCTCCTTGAAAGAAAAAACATAGGAATTTTAATTTTCACTTGTCCTCCTTTTCAAATTCCAATTCATGAAGCACAATACTAAGAGATAGTAGCCTAATAGCATTATAACCGTACATTTTCTTGTGGTTTGACTTAGTCTCACCATGCTTCTTTGCATCCTGTGATCTTCCAATTGTTGTGAATCAAACACCCAGATTGACAGAAATCCTGTGTTTTTAAATTCTTTGTTTTGCACGTGCATTCCTATCCTATTCCTATCTATTTCCTATCCCTGCATTGTTGGAATCCTCCAATTCAAACGAGCCCTTACAGAATTACTTCTCTTACAGATAGTTATCAAATAAAACCTTGCCTGGTTTGTCCCGCTCCTGCTGCGCCATCGTCCACCCCAGCTCAGCTGCTCGAACGATAGAAGGGTCCAGCACAGCAGGGATCCGGCCTCTAGACTATCTTTCGCCGCCTCAGATCTTCTTCCCCACCGCCGACAGCCATGAAAACTCCATTACCATCATCAACCGAGCAGATGATCTCGAGGACTATGCGGGTCCGCAAGAGAGGTCGCACTCTTTCGTGTGTGCTTACATTATGCATCGCTTAATATTACATCTACTTGATCGTCCTGTTCACAGATTAGACTCTGAGTCAGCTCCAAACTAATGGTCAAACTTGAGTTTTTAAATTGTTGTGGAGTACATATCGGGGCTGCAATCAATAGTATCTATCTACTATCTGGTTAATCTTCGGTGTCTACTATGAGTTTCATGTTGGGTCGGAAACAAACAGTAAAGAAGCCATTATCTGTGTTTTTTAACTGAAGCCATTATCTGCGTGCTATTATTGGTTTTGGGTCTATCAACAGGTTGCTACGATCACTCTGGATTTCTGCATGCACTCCTTACATAATCTCACTATGTTTTATTCCTATGCATGACAATTATTGTAAACAATGGAACTGAACATGTAGAGCAAAAGAGACGAGCCTTGCATGGCAATAAAATTTCACGCAGATGTCGCTCCATGGTAGGCGCAAAGGCAGCCCCCCCCCACCCATTTCGGATTGTAATCAAGAGGAAGATATCTATTCTGAGGGGGATTCAGAAGGAGAAGACCACTCCTATTTACCCCCTGAGGTCTTCGCTCTAACTTGGCATGCTGATGTTGGTTATATCATGCATATGGTGCCTTGCATTGCTTACTTTATACATCAAATATGTCATCTGCTTAGTTTAGACAGCTTTGTGCGAATGCCATCTGTTTAGTTTATTCATCGTTTATGTGAATTATGCAACACCATCTTGTTTAGCTAGGTATCATATATGTGAATTTTGCAATGCCATCCTACTTAGCCAGTCATCTTATATGTAAATTATACCAGGCATCCTTTTTTTGTTACATATTACATTTGTCAACAATGTCAGTACATTCAACTGCTCTTCGTGTGCATCATCCATTTGACATGGTGATGGAAAATTCTGGAGTGAAAACAAGATCGTCATGGCAGACTATGCTATCTGATGAAGCACATATCTCGCTGGTTACGGATAGCTCCTCAAAGGAGGATTCAGAGATAGATGACCAGTTATATCCTCCCCCCCCCCGAGGTGTATGCTCTAACTTGGCAGGGTTATGTTGCTCATATCATGCGTATGGTGTCTTGCATTGCTATGTCATTTGATTAGTTTAGACATGCTTTGTGTGAATTCCACCTGTTCAGTGTCTAATTACCATATATGTGAATTATGCATTGCCATTATGTATGTGAATTATGCAATGCTATCTTGTTGCAAAGGCATTATATATCTGAATTATGCAATGCCATGCTGTTTAGCCAATCATCATGTATGTGAATTATATCATGCTATCATTTTTTTGTATCACGTGTTCCATTTGTCAACAACATTTGTATATTCAACTACTCTTCATGTGCATCAGCCATTTGAAGCGGTGATGGAAGTATCTAGAGTGAAAACAAGGTATTCAGAGCAGACAATGCTACCTGCTGAAGCAGACATCTTTCTGGTTACAGAGAGCTCCTCAGAGGAGGATTCAGAGACTGATGACCAGTCCTATTTTACCCCTAAGGTCTATGCTCAAACTTGGCAGGGTTATATTACCCATGTCATGCATGTTGTCTTGCATTGCTTAGTTTTTACATCATATATGGATTTCCATCTACTTACTTGCTTACTTTATAAATCATATATTTGAATTATATCATGCCATCATGTTTACATAGTACATACACATCATCTATCTGAATTATGGCATGGCAACCCATTTAATAAAGACATCATATAGTTATATCATCTCATCCTATTTAGTGTTTACAGTCATCATATTTTGAATTATGGCATTCTATCCATGAATGTATGTGAATTATGGCATGCCAACCTATTTAATAAACACATTATATAGTTATATCATGTCATCTTGTTTACATAGTCATCATATTTTGAACTATGTCTTTCCATCTTTTTTAGTTAGCCATCATAATGTGAAATTGTGTCATGCTATCCTGTTTAGTTAGCCATCATATATGTGAAATTGTGTCATGCTATCCTGTTTGTTTAGAAAACATAAATGTGAATTATTTTATGCCCTCTTTTATTCTCCACTATCCATTGCACCTGTCTATCATACAACATCTATACTTTCAATTACTTTTCTTGTTTATCAGCCATTTGAATTGGAGAGGGTGATGGCAGTATCTAAGGGAGTAACAACACAGTCTTCAGAAAAGATAGTGCTACCAGTTGATGCAAATAGAACCACGGTTGTACTTGCCCAAGGACCAGATACACCACACATAACCGAGAGTCTCGCAGATTGTACCCCTACCCAGTTGGACAGAGAACCAACTACACCCCTTCTAACCCCAACCCCGGCAGATAGTAACCCATTTCCAGTTGACACAACACCATCTCCACCATAGAGCACCCAAACACGAGCAGTTAGTAAGGGAACTGCAGTGCCCAAAGCACGAGGACCACCACTCCGAATCCCAACTCAACGCTTAAAGGAGAAGAAGATTTGTTCTCAGGTCAGGTTCTGTTGCTATGGTTCATACTCATTTGCTCTTGCATTACTGTATTTACTCATACCAACTATTTTCAAATTTGAAGGATGGAATTGAAACTCTAATGGCGCAATAGGTATGTTTTAAACCTGTTTCTTTAACTGGTTTTGTCACACCCTAGCTAGTTATGCATTAGAGTGTTGCATCATGTTTACTCATTCATCAGAAACTTGAAATGGGGATGACAGAACCCCCAGTCCCCTCTGAAACCAACTAGGGTTTACTAAAATAATTTTTCAATGAACCTGAAATGCCCTTCTAAAATGCCCATCATTTTTGCCTTGGTTCAGAACCTCTGCCAAAAGTGGTGCACATTTTCCTAGGCCATCCTAGGGTTTTGAATTAAATCATAACTATTTGAATTTGGGCATTTAAAATTATATAAAATATTTAAATGCTCAAATATCTCCAAACTAAAATGTTTCATGTTGGAAATAATCCAACTATGGACCAGGAGTAGTTTGGTGATTTTTGGAGTTGCCTAGGTATTTTATTTAACTCAACAAAGTTGCAGTTATATTAAATAAAAACAGAAAACAGAAAATAAAGAAAGGGGAAGACTTACCTGTGCGGCCCAGCCCAGCCGGCCCAGCACTGTGCTGGCCCGTGCCAGCCAGCTGCTTCCCCTTGCCAGAGCAGGCAGGGAGGTGAGCATGGCGCGCCCGAGCTCACCACGCACCACCCAGCCTCTCTGCATCGCCCTGGTCGCCGTTGCGCCGCGTGGATCGTCTTCTGGTCGTCGCCCCGACCTCGCCGACACCCCATTCACTCTCCCCCGGCTCTCCCTCACTCTCTCTCTCTCACGGCCGAAGCTCACCGTCGCCGCCGTTCGCCTTAGCCACCGTCTCCGACCACCCCTCGCTTCCCCGACCAGCTCAGAAGCTCCGCCTCGACTCCTTCTTCCTCCCCACCGCTCCACGGGTCCCCGGAAGCCCTGCATCGCCGCCACGTCGCCGTTCCCCTCTTCGGACTCCGACCACCATCGCCGTCAAATTCGTCGTCTCCGACGCGTCCCCGAGCCCGCTTCGACGCCCACTGCAACCGCGGTGAGCTACGCCACCGTTTCCCCCTTCTCCCCTGCTCTCTCCCGACCCCTAGGCCCTAGCCCCACCGCGGCCGAAAGCTTCACGCCGCCGGCGATGTCGCCGTCGTGGCCACGATCGCCGTAGCGCCCAACCGAGCACGCCATCGTGCTCCACATCTCACTAGGAGCACGTAGCACGCTCCAACACCCCCCCTAACACCCTGCAACACCGTTCCCGTGCACGACCGAACCCCGGCCGCCGCAGCCGAGCTCGCCGCCGTCGACTCCGGCCACCCCGACCCCAACGGACTCCGCCAAGAGCCGCGGGTCGTCCTCAGCTTCACTCCGGTGGCCTCCGCGGTTCATTTGGTGGCCGAAACGACCAAAACCACTATCGCCGCCGCACTAATGGTCGCCGCCGTCCAGAACTCCGGCGAGCTGACATGGCCTAGTTAATTAGCCACTAAACCACCACCTACTGACGCTGACAAGTGGGCCCCAGGGCTTAGTCAAAGCTAACCAGCCCGGGTCAACACGGGATTAGCCCCTGTGTCACTGACGTGTGGACCCCACACGTCAGGTTTGACCCGAGCCAGCCCTGTTGACCTGCTGATGTCACCGTGACGTCAGGCTGACGCAGTAAATGATATTTCTGGATTTAAATTAAATCAGGAAATTCCAGAATATTAATTAAACTCCAAAAATTCATAACTTTTATTCTGTAACTCCAAATTGGACAAATTATATATGAAAAATGATCAGAAAAATCCAATCTATCCATCTGTACTATTTTCATGCATGATCCAACAAGTTAAATGGATGTTTTAATCAGAACAAGGAAAAGCACTTTAAAAGGCCATATTTGAAATTGAAATTTGAATCTTTGATTCAAATTTGTTCAAACCCTTCTGGCTTTAGTTGCATTAGCCCAACACACTCATATTGCCATGTTTCATGCATGCATCATATTGTTGCACATTGTTTGGTGATGCCTGTGTATCGTTATTCTTTACGACAGGATCTGTCCCCGAGGAGTACCGTGACTATCCTAATGAAGAACCGTATCCGTGCATCGAACCATCAGGCAAGCAACCAACCATTTGATCATATCGATACAATCCCATGTTCTCGCTCCTGCTCTCTTTTACTGCATTAAGACAACGCGATTCAAACTGCTGTGTGCTACGGTAGTTGAACCCATTTCCTCTGCATGACCTGTCATTGCCACAGTAACTAGATGAAACCCACTAGCATGTGTAGGAGTTGATTGAGCCATATGTATGTGTTGTTCCTACCTTGCTATGCCTGCTATGCTTAGAGTCGTGTCAGGTCTGGTTCATCTGGGTGATGGGCTAGAGTGAAATGATTATGTCGGTAATGAGAGTGGTGTGGTGAACACGATTTGGTAAAGGTATCGATGAGAGGCCATGTAGGAGTACATGGTGGGTTGTTTCATTGAAGCCGACCTTAAGCACTGAGATCTGTATGTGTGATTTAAGATTCAGCTACTACCATGCATTGGGCCCGAAACCAATGGACCCTCTCGACTTCTTAGTCACCCTAGTTCTCTGTCCAGGAGTTGCAAGTAGTTTCTGGTGTTTGTAGTATACTGGAGGCCGTGGACAGCGCTGACCGTAGGGGTGGGCTGTGATGCGGTAGGTACGTGGCACGGTGTACCGAATACCCGTTAGGTATCTCGGGAACCCTGTTCACATCGTTTGGGGCTGTGAGCGATACCTCGGCCGGATCTCCTCATGGATGGAACCCGAATAGGCGATAAACCTGGACTAGAGACTTAGGTGATTAGGTAGGTCGTGGCCGACACCCACGTTGGGCTTCCGCTTGAAGGTTGCCGAGTACATGTCGTGTAAACGGCGGTAAGTGGTGAGAGCGTGTATGAAGAAGTACACCCCTGCAGGGTTAACATGATCTATTCGAATAGCCGCGTCCGCGGTAAAGGACTACTTGGTTGCCTATACAGTTCATAGACAAGTAAATGGAAACTACTAAAAGCCTCAAGATAAGTGTGAGTGCCGAGGATGGCTCTTCCGTAGGAAGACGGAGGCGGATCCTCGGTAGTGTATTGAATTGGTGAGTAGTGGACTCGTGTGCGCAAAACCATTTCAGTTGGAGTATCGTAGGATAGCCTAGCCAAGAGTCAAAGCTGGCTTGCTGCAATAACTCCACCAACCCTTCTTGATACTATGCATGTATGTAGGATCTGATGTAAGTCTTGCTGAGTACCTTTGTACTCATGTTGCTATAATCTACATTTTTACAGAAGACGCTGCAACCCCTTCTGATGGGTTCTATGTAGACGTTGACATCAACGAGTAGGCTAAAGACCCAGGTGGTGACCCTGAGCTTGTGAAGGACCACATAGTATAGCCAGAGGCTTTCCAAGCCTCTTTTATTTTACTAGTTGTCTGTACTCAGACAAGTTACTTCCGCTGCCGGCTTGTATGATTGTATGACTTGTATGCTGGGTCGTGAGACCCGTACCTTTGTGTGTATGTTATGTATGGCTCACTGAGCCTTAAATAAAGTACTTGTGTCGTAGAGTCATGTTGTGATGCTTCATTGTATTTGCACATATCGAGCATATTGTGTGTATGACTGAAATGCTTGGTATGTGTGGGATCTGACTATCTAGTTGTTTATCTTTAGTAGCCTCTCTTACCGGGAAATGTCTCCTAGTGTTACCGCTGAGCCATGGTAGCTTGCTACTGCTCTGGAACACTTAGGCTGGCCGGCATGTGTCCTTCTTCGTTCCTGTGTCTGTCCCTTCGGGGAAATGTCACGCTTTGAGTACCGGAGTCCTGTTAGCCCGCTACAACCCGGTTTACCGGAGTCCTGCTAGCCCAGTGCTACAGCCCGGACCCACTTGCTGATGACCGACATGTTCGAAGCTGGGTCATGGATGTCTGTCCCTGTAAGTCTGTGCCACTTTGGGTTTACGACTAGTCATGTCAGCCCGGGCTCTTTATCATATGGATGCTAGCGACACTTTCATATACGCGAGCCAAAAGGCGCAAACGGTCCCGGGAAAAGGTAAGACGACACCCGTGGGGATACCGTGCGTGAGGCCGCAAAGTGATATGAGGTGTTACCAGCTAGATCGATGTGACATCGAGTCGGGGTCCTGACAGCGTTGGCATCAGAGCAGGACTGCCTGTAGGTTCTCCAAGCCAAACTGGTCGATGTTGAGTCTAGAAATTCTTTAGTTATATGTAGGGGAATTGTTTGTGGGTTGGAACGTAAGGCTCTTTTTACTCCTTATACCTTATGACTTTCTGATCTGAGTCAGTCCATTCTTCCACCGGGGGTTAAGGAATTAGGATCTACTCTCTCTATCAGGATCATGTGTTACTAATCAGTAGTACCTTATAAGTTTGATGGTTACAAGCCTAGTTCAGTTCTACTACCACATTATGTTGTTAGAATGGTTCCAGAACTTTGATATGATGATGTTGGGTGTGTACGAAATCCTTTGTCAAATGTCTCAATATCCTTTTTGAGCATTTACAGCTGTTATGCTGCCGAAATTTTGCTAGAAATTCTAATGCCTTGCATTATGATTATGCTTTCAGATGGCCACTCGCGACCTCAATCAAGTGGTTCGCCTAACTCGATGCCTAGATGTACCCGGCCATACTGCTAAGTTGGTCAGGGTAATGACTGAGGCTGGATACCGCTGGTATCCTGAGTACACGGTCGAAGAGCAATTCCGAGATTTTAATCAAAGCCAGTATCTCTGCACTGTCAGGATATTTCCATCTTATCCTGGATCCACTGAGCCTCTTCACTGCTCCTATGGACTCGGGGTTACTATCGAGATGGCTGTGCAGGATGCCGCCTACTCTATGATGACCATTATGCGAGTCGGATCTGGTTTATTTCGGGACTCTGACTTCCGGTATATGCCAGGATCACTTCCGGGAGCACAACGATATCTCCAAGCTATTTATGCTGACTCCACTCAGGAGGATTCACGGACTCGCACCACTGCTGAGATGCTTGAGGATAAGGACCGTGAAAATCGGGCCTTAAGGTTAGAGCTCTTCAATACCCGTGCCGATCACTGGGCCACTTTGACTCGGTTCGCACCGGCGGTGCAAGCTGGATATTCGGATATGCGCGATCTCTATCCTGTGAGATCTGCTCTGCCGGACGTGATGGTTTGGCGTGATGTAGGAGGCATCACCCCACCTCGCGGTCCCCGCAGGCCACCGTTTGTTGGTCCAAGGCCTCATCCTAGCCCCTATGGTCCACAAGCTCCGCGAGATCGTCTGTTTCCGGATGAACATGTTGAGCTTCCAGGCTATGGAGGTGACTTTTATGAGGACTACTACGGATCGGTCTGAGTTAGGGGTAGCATCACTAGTTCGCACTAGCTGTGTCATCTATCGTTCCGCGTGACTCGTGGGATATGTCCTAGTTTGTACTCTTTCCGGAGGTGTAGAGAATAATGTATAGGAGCTTGGAATGCCTCTGACGAGATGTAATCCTTTTCTCACCATAATAGTACTTTGTTTGGTCTTGTACTAAACCTTGTATGGTGTGCATGACGATGGAATAAAGAAGCAGTTTCTGTATCTACCATGTCATACGGATGATCATCTTGCATTTCGAGTTATTCCTTACCTTATGTATCCTATGTCGGAATTTTACCATCCTGACTAAATCATTGTCTTGTCTACCTAGGATGGTCAACACGCGCGCTAATCCTGCTTCCCAAGAGCAGGCCGAAGGCAGTGAAGCCAGGAATGAAAATCTGCCTCATCCTCCTTCACTAGCCGAGGTGATGATGGAAGCTGAGAGAAACAAGCGGGAGACAAACCGTTTGTTGGAGCGTATAGAACAGAATACAGCACACCATCAGAGGGCTAACATGGTATCACTCAGTGATTTTATCAAATTGCATCCACCCACGTTCCACCACTCCATCGAGCCTCTCGACGCTGATGACTGGCTTCGCAGTATCTCTCACAAGCTGCGTTCCGCGTTGGTAGCGGAGGCTGACAAGGTCACCTTCGCCGCATATCATCTTGAAGGCCCCGCCAGTCTATGGTGGGAGAATTATGGAGCCATGCGCCCAGCGGGCCATGTCACTACTTGGGCTGAGTTCAGCGAGGCTTTCCGTGAACATCACATTCCGGAGGGTCTCATGGACCGTAAACGTGAAGAATTTTGCAGTTTCACCCAAGGCCGACTTTCTGTGGATGCCTATAGCAGAGAGTTTGGTAATCTCGCACGATATGCAACTGAGGAAGTTTCTACTGACGCCAAGAAGCAAGCAAGGTTCCGAAAGGGCCTTAGCCCTGAGCTTCGCCGCGACCTCCGTCTGCATGAGTGCACATCTTTTTCGAAACTTGTCAACAAAGCCATCAGTGCTGAAACTGGTCAGACTGATTATGATGCAACACGCAAGCATGGACGTGATATGGGTTCCTCATCCGGTGCTGGTCCTCAGAAACGCCGCGTGTGGGTACCCAATACCGCCCTGCCACCCAGGTTCACACCGAGGCCATCTTTCCAGGCGCCTCGCCCTGTTCAATAGTCTGCACCGGCCAAGCCCTATGGGGGTCCATCCAATAATGCTCCTCCACGTACCAGTTCCGTGACTTGTTTCAAGTGTGGGGAATCTGGTCATTATATGCGCGAGTGTCCCCAGACCAACCCCAATCAATTGGCTAAAGCTGTTGGCCGTGGCAAGCCGACAGGGAAGGTGTTCCATGCCAAACCGGTCACCGCTTCACGTGGCCATGTCAACTGTATCTCTGCCGAAGAAGCTCAAGAGGACCCCAACGTCGTTCTCGGTACGCTTCTTGTTAATTGCCACCCGGCATCCGTTCTTTTCGATACAGGAGCCTCTCATTCTTTTATATCTGAAAGTTATGCCCGTTTGCATAACGTTGCATTCTGTGACTTGCCATCCACTATGGAAATCTCTACCCCTGGGTCTAGATGGCAGACCTCTAGGGTAAGTTATGGAAATGAGATCCAAGTCGACAGACTTGTTTTCCTTGCATCCTTGATAGCCCTTAAATCTTCGGATATTAATATCATTTTGGGTATGGACTGGATGTCAGCTCATCAAGCCAAAATTGATTGCTTCTCTAGGACTGTTCAACTCACCCATCCTTCGGGGAAGATAGTCAATGTCTTGACCCGAATAGCCAAGCGACAGTTATATTCTCTTAACGCCAGCCCTTTGCCAGACCTTGAGGACGTTCCGGTAGTCCGTGACTTCCCGGATGTCTTTCCAGAGGAATTGCCAGGTGTTCCACCTGACAGAGATGTTGAGTTCGTAATAGACCTCATTCCAGGAACCGTTCCGATTGCTAGAAGACCCTATAAGATGGCACCCCTAGAACTAGCCGAGCTTAAGAAACAACTCGATGAATCCTTGAAAAAGGGTTTCATCCGCCCTAGTTCATCTCCGTGGGCTTGCCCCGTCCTATTCGTTAAGAAAAAGGATGGTACGGACCGGATGGTTGTAGATTACCGACCTGTCAATTTGGTCACAATCAAGAACAAATATCCACTTCCCAGGATCAACGACCTGTATGATCAGCTCGCTGGATCCTCAGTCTTCTCCAAGATGGATTTGAGGTTGGGCTACCATCAAATCAAAATCAGAAACGGGGACATTCCTAAAACGGCCTTTGTTACTCGCTATGGCCAATACGAGTACACCGTTATGTCCTTCGGATTAACCAACGCTCCAGCCACCTTTTCTCGGTTAATGAACTCGATCTTCATGGAGTATTTGGATAAATTCGTCATGGTTTATCTCGATGATATACTCATCTACTCCAAGAACGAGGAAGAACATGCCGAACATCTAAGGCTAGTGTTGAAGAAACTTCGAGAGCATCGCCTTTATGCCAAATTCTCTAAATGTGAATTCTGGTTGTCAGAAGTGACCTATCTGGGTCATGTAATATCTGGTAAAGGTATTGCTGTTAACCCTGAGCGAGTTCAAGCCGTCCTTGATTGGACTCCGCCCGAATCAGTCAAGCAAGTTCGGAGTTTTCTAGGCTTAGCGAGCTATTGCCGTCGCTTTGTCGAGAACTTCTCCAAGGTTGCTAAACCTCTAACTGAACTCCTCAAGAAAGATAAGAAGTTCGAATGGACTCCACAATGTGAGCACAGCTTTCAGGAACTGAAAAGACGCCTGACCTCTGCTCCCGTACTGGTACCGCCAGACTTCTCCAAGGACTTTGTTATCTACTGCGACGCCTCGCGACAAGGACTAGGTTGCATTCTCATGCAAGATCGACACGTAATTGCTTACGCTTCACGGCAATTGCACCCACATGAGGAGAATTATCCCACTCATGACCTAGAGCTTGCAGCCGTAGTCTATGCACTTAAGACCTGCGACATTATCTCCTCGGTAATCGTTGCGAAATATTCACTGATCACCAAAGTCTGAAGTATATTTTCACCCAACCGGATTTGAATCTCAGGCAGAGACGTTGGGTTGAATTGATCACAGACTTCGACTTAGGGATAACCTATACCCCAGGGAAAGCCAACGTCATGGCTGATGCGCTAAGTCGTAAATCTTATTGTAACAACCTGATGTTACAACAAAGTCAACTGCTTCTCCATGAGGAATTTCGGAAGCTTAACCTTCACATTGTACCTCAAGGTTTTCTCTCCACCTTGGTGGCAAAACCTACCCTTACGGATCAAATTATCAACGCACAGAAGGTAGATCCGGGAATCTCCCGCATCAAGAGAAACATTCAGAAAGGAATTGCGAATTGTTTCTCCGTTAATGATCAAGGAGTCGTATACTTCGGGAATCGACTAGTAGTTCCCAAAGTGCGCAACCTAAGGCGATTAATCCTTAAGGAAGCTCATGAATCTCCTCTCACCATTCACCCCGGTAGCACAAAAATGTATCAGGACCTACGCCAGAGGTTCTGGTGGACTAGGATGAAGAGAGAAATCGCTCAGTATATTGCTAATTGCGACGTCTGTCGTCGTGTAAAAGCAGAGCATCAACGGCCTGCTGGCACCCTTCAACCATTAGCTATTCCTGAATGGAAATGGGATAAAATTGGTATGGATTTCATTACCGGTTTTCCCAGGACCAAAAGAGGGAATAATGCTATTTTCGTTGTGGTCGATCGTCTTTCCAAAGTAGCTCATTTCTTACCTGTTCGTGAGAGTATAGCCGCTAGTCAGCTGGCAGACTTATACATCTCCCGAATAGTGTCTCTTCATGGTGTCCCTTTGGATATCAATTCGGATCGAGGAAGTCTTTTCACCTCTCGATTTTGGGAAAGTTTCCAAAATGCTATGGGAACCCGTCTCTCCTTTAGCACCGCTTTCCACCCTCAGTCAAGTGGTCAAGTGGAACGCGTCAATCAGATTCTAGAAGACATGCTTCGAGCCTCTGTTATCTCGTTCGGAATGGACTGGGAGAAGTGCCTTCCATTTGCCGAATTCGCTTACAACAACAGCTATCAATCCAGCTTGGGTAAAGCCCCTTTTGAAGTCCTCTATGGACAGCGATGTCGAACACCCCTTAACTGGTCAGAGACCGGGGAAAGACAATTCTTTGGCCCGGATATGATTCAGGAAGCAGAAGAACAAGTTCGTATCGTTCGTGAAAAGTTGAAAACAGCCCAGTCTCGTCAAAAGAGTCAATATGACCGAAAACATAAGGCTATGACTTTCGAGGTTGACGAGAAGGCTTATCTTCGGGTCACCCCTCTGAAGGGAACCCATCGTTTCGGTATCAAAGGCAAATTGGCTCCTCGTTACATTGGACCTTTTCGCATTCTTGCCAAACGAGGAGAAGTTGCCTACCAATTGGAACTACCTCCGCACCTCTCCAGAGTTCACGATGTCTTCCACATTTCTCAACTCAGGCGTTGCTTCTCGGATCCTATCCGTGAAGTGGACCACGAAACGCTTGATCTCCAAGATAATCTTACCTATCGAGAGTACCCCATTCGTATCCTCGATCAAGCCGAACGTACCACGCGACGTCATAATATCAAGTTTCTCAAGGTTCAATGGTCGCACCATTCTGAAGATGAAGCAACCTGGGAAAGGGAGGATCGTCTTCGACTTGAATATCCCGCCTCCTTCCCGGAGGAACCCAAATCTCGGGACGAGATTCTTTTGAGTGGGGGTGAGTTGTCACACCCTAGCTAGTTATGCATTAGAGTGTTGCATCATGTTTACTCATTCATCAGAAACTTGAAATGGGGATGACAGAACCCCCAGTCCCCTCTGAAACCAACTAGGGTTTACTAAAATAATTTTTCAATGAACCTGAAATGCCCTTCTAAAATGCCCATCATTTTTGCCTTGGTTCAGAACCTCTGCCAAAAGTGGTGCACATTTTCCTAGGCCATCCTAGGGTTTTGAATTAAATCATAACTATTTGAATTTGGGCATTTAAAATTATATAAAATATTTAAATGCTCAAATATCTCCAAACTAAAATGTTTCATGTTGGAAATAATCCAACTATGGACCAGGAGTAGTTTGGTGATTTTTGGAGTTGCCTAGGTATTTTATTTAACTCAACAAAGTTGCAGTTATATTAAATAAAAACAGAAAACAGAAAATAAAGAAAGGGGAAGACTTACCTGTGCGGCCCAGCCCAGCCGGCCCAGCACTGTGCTGGCCCGTGCCAGCCAGCTGCTTCCCCTCGCCAGAGCAGGCAGGGAGGTGAGCATGGCGCGCCCGAGCTCGCCACGCACCACCCAGCCTCTCTGCATCGCCCTGGTCGCCGTTGCGCCGCGTGGATCGTCTTCTGGTCGTCGCCCCGACCTCGCCGACACCCCATTCACTCTCCCCCGGCTCTCCCTCACTCTCTCTCTCTCACGGCCGAAGCTCACCGTCGCCGCCGTTCGCCTTAGCCACCGTCTCCGACCACCCCTCGCTTCCCCGACCAGCTCAGAAGCTCCGCCTCGACTCCTTCTTCCTCCCCACCGCTCCACGGGTCCCCGGAAGCCCTGCATCGCCGCCACGTCGCCGTTCCCCTCTTTGGACTCCGACCACCGTCGCCGTCAAATTCGTCGTCTCCGACGCGTCCCCGAGCCCGCTTCGACGCCCACTGCAACCGCGGTGAGCTACGCCACCGTTTCCCCCTTCTCCCCTGCTCTCTCCCGACCCCTAGGCCCTAGCCCCACCGCGGCCGAAAGCTTCACGCCGCCGGCGATGTCGCCGTCGTGGCCACGATCGCCGTAGCGCCCAACCGAGCACGCCATCGTGCTCCACATCTCACTAGGAGCACGTAGCACGCTCCAACACCCCCCCTAACACCCTGCAACACCGTTCCCGTGCACGACCGAACCCCGGCCGCCGCAGCCGAGCTCGCCGCCGTCGACTCTGGCCACCCCGACCCCAACGGACTCCGCCAAGAGCCGCGGGTCGTCCTCAGCTTCACTCCGGTGGCCTCCGCGGTTCATTTGGTGGCCGAAACGACCAAAACCACTATCGCCGCCGCACTGATGGTCGCCGCCGGCCAGAACTCCGGCGAGCTGACATGGCCTAGTTAATTAGCCACTAAACCACCACCTACTGACGCTGACAAGTGGGCCCCAGGGCTTAGTCAAAGCTAACCAGCCCGGGTCAACACGGGATTAGCCCCTGTGTCACTGACGTGTGGACCCCACACGTCAGGTTTGACCCGAGCCAGCCCTGTTGACCTGCTGATGTCACCGTGACGTCAGGCTGACGCAGTAAATGATATTTCTGGATTTAAATTAAATCAGGAAATTCCAGAATATTAATTAAACTCCAAAAATTCATAACTTTTATTCTGTAACTCCAAATTGGAAAAATTATATATGAAAAATGATCAGAAAAATCCAATCTATCCATCTGTACTATTTTCATGCATGATCCAACAAGTTAAATGGATGTTTTAATCAGAACAAGGAAAAGCACTTTAAAAGGCCATATTTGAAATTGAAATTTGAATCTTTGATTCAAATTTGTTCAAACCCTTCTGGCTTTAGTTGCATTAGCCCAACACACTCATATTGCCATGTTTCATGCATGCATCATATTGTTGCACATTGTTTGGTGATGCCTGTGTATCGTTATTCTTTACGACAGGATCTGTCCCCGAGGAGTACCGTGACTACCCTAACGAAGAACCGTATCCGTGCATCGAACCATCAGGCAAGCAACCAACCATTTGATCATATCGATACAATCCCATGTTCTCGCTCCTGATCTCTTTTACTGCATTAAGACAACGCGATTCAAACTGCTGTGTGCTACGGTAGTTGAACCCATTTCCTCTGCATGACCTGTCATTGCCACAGTAACTAGATGAAACCCACTAGCATGTGTAGGAGTTGATTGAGCCATATGTATGTGTTGTTCCTACCTTGCTATGCCTGCTATGCTTAGAGTCGTGTCAGGTCTGGTTCATCTGGGTGATGGGCTAGAGTGAAATGATTATGTCGGTAATGAGAGTGGTGTGGTGAACACGATTTGGTAAAGGTATCGATGAGAGGCCATGTAGGAGTACATGGTGGGTTGTTTCATTGAAGCCGACCTTAAGCACTGAGATCTGTATGTGTGATTTAAGAATCAGCTACTACCATGCATTGGGCCCGAAACCAATGGACCCTCTCGACTTCTTATTCACCCTAGTTCTCCGTCCAGGAGTTGCAAGTAGTTTCTGGTGTTTGTAGCCTACTGGAGGCCGTGGACAGCGCTAACCGTAGGGGTGGGCTGTGATGCGGTAGGTACGTGGCCGGGTGTACCGAATACCCGTTAGGTATCTCGGGAACCCTGTTCACATCGTTCGGGGCCGTATGGGAAACCTCGGCCGGACTCCCTGCGGATGGAACCTGAATAGGCGATAAACCTGGACTGGAGGCTTAGGTGATTAGGTAGGTCGTGGCCGACACCCACGTTGGGCTTCCGCTTGAAGGTTGCCGAGTACATGTCGTGTAAACGACGGTAAGTGGTGAGAGCGTGTATGAAGAAGTACCCCCTGCAGGGTTAACATGATCTATTCGAATAGCCGCGTCCGCGGTAAAGGACTACTTGGTTGCTTATACAGTTCATAGACAAGTAAATGGAAACTACTAAAAGCCTCAAGATAAGTGTGAGTGCCGAGGATGGCTCTTCCGTAGGAAGATGGAGGCGGATCCTCGGTGGTGTATTGAAGTGGTGAGTAGTGGACTCGTGTGCGCAAAACCATTTCAAGTTGGAGTATCGTAGGATAGCCTAGCCAAGAGTCAAAGCTGGCTTGCTGCAATAACTCCACCAACCCTTCTTGATACTATGCATGTATGTAGGATCTGATGTAAGTCTTGCTGAGTACCTTTGTACTCATGTTGCTATAATCTACATTTTTACAGAAGACGCTGCAACCCCTTCTGATGGGTTCTATGTAGACGTTGACATCAACGAGTAGGCTAAAGACCCAGGTGGTGACCCTGAGCTTGTGAAGGACCACGTGGTATAGCTAGGCTTTCCAAGCCTCTTTTATTTTACTAGTTGTCTGTACTCAGACAAGTTACTTCCGCTGTTGGTTTGTATGACTGTATGACTTGTATGTGGGGTCGTGAGACCCGTACCTTTGTGTATGTTATGTATGGCTCACTGAGCCTTAAATAAAGTACTTGTGTCATAGAGTCATGTTGTGATGCTTCGTTGTATTTGCACATATCGAGCATATTGTGTGTATGATTGGAATGCTTGGTATGTGTGGGATCTGACTATCTAGTTGTTTATCTTTAGTAGCCTCTCTTACCGGGAAATGTCTCCTAGTGTTACCGTTGAGCCATGGTAGCTTGCTACTGCTCTGGAACACTTAGGCTGGCCGGCATGTGTCCTTCTTCGTTCCTGTGTCTGTCCCTTCGGGGAAATGTCACGCTTTGAGTACCGGAGTCCTGTTAGCCCGCTACAGCCCGGTTTACCGGAGTCCTGCTAGCCCAGTGCTACAGCCCGGACCCACTTGCTGATGACCGACATGTTCGAAGCTGGGTCATGGATGCCTGTCCCTGTAAGTCTGTGCCACTTTGGGTTTACGACTAGTCATGTCAGCCCGGGCTCTTTATCATATGGATGCTAGCGACACTTTCATATACGCGAGCCAAAAGGCGCAAACGGTCCCGGGAAAAGGTAAGACGACACCCGTGGGGATACCGTGCGTGAGGCCGCAAAGTGATATGAGGTGTTACCAGCTAGATCGATGTGACATCGAGTCGGGGTCCTGACAGGTTTGCTGTTGTAACCTGCTCTATGTTGATTTCAGTTTCAATTGAATAAACAGTTATGTTCTCATGTCATGCACATTACAAGTGTTGTTATTGCTCTATAGTTTCCCACACTTATATTCTGTCTATTCTACTTTGTCTTGAACAAATATTATTTGAACTGTGTCTCTATCTTGACTTGGCAACAAAAACTAGAATGATATAGACCATAAAGTGACCATGGTACATAGATATATGTTTGTTTCATGCTGTTATCCTGTCCACTTTACTACTGAACTCATTTACCAAAATGAGTTTCATATACAACATGGTAAACCTGTGATGTGTCTGCTCGTTTCTCTTTTAGAATGCAGACAAAATATTGGAGAACAGCACCCCGTTATGCAATGGTAAAGGAAGTAATGTAGATAAGGTTCAAGATAGTGAGACATCCCTGTTAGTCTCCAAGAAAGCTGATAAAATCTATCTTGACGATAGTGAGAGAACCCAAAAGTCCTATCTTGATGTAGTGTTCGAGTTACTGGCCACTACTGCTGGCACAAGCTCTTCGAACTCGCTGCCTGAATCGGTTCGTCTTCTTGAGTCTCAACTTCAAGTTGAAAGACATCGATCAGATGTGCTACGACAGGAAGCTGAAGGACTGAGGAAGTCCCAGCATAATTCAGATGCATACTTCCTGGTGCAACAGCAAGCGCTGGAGGATTTAAGCGCCAAACAAGAGAAAGTTAATAAGCTTGCTAAGCATCTTGCCAGCATTATGGGTACCCGGGATATTGTTTCTTGATATTTTCTGAAGTGGTTTTAGTTCTGCATTTGTTTTGCTGCAGCGTTTATTTGCGCTGGTCGCTAACTTTGACAACCAGTGTATATGATATGCTGCTTTGTTCCCTGTATTTTCACTGGTGGCGAACTTTGATGCCCAGTGGATGTAATATGTGTAATAGCCGTGATAGCCTAGCATAAGTTGCTTGCTTATTTATTTCCTTGTTGTCTTGTTATTTGTTTGCTTGTAGTCAATGCAGTATTTTTTCCGCGGTTTGCTAGTGGCCGCAATAACCTATTTTTTAAAACTAGGCCATAATAACCATGGGCTACATATTTACTGTAGTGACACTGGGCCTCCTACCGGCCGTAGGAACAATGGGCCTTCTACGGGCTGTAGAAACAATGGGCCTTCTACGGGCGATAGACACAATGGGCCTTCTACGGGCCGTAGACACAATGGGCCTTATATGGGCCGTATGATCGATCGGCCAAACATGGGCCAATAACAGACCGCATTATGGCCGTTAACGGGCTAGAGTTGGAATCATCCGTTCATGGGCCAACCATAATGGGCCATCATTAATAGGCCGTATTTGATGACGCTATGAAAACGGCCCAACGTATTAACGGGCCACAAACGGACCGACTGTAACAACGGGCTGAATTTGGCCCACAAGCAAAAAATGACAGTAATGGGCCGTTATCGAATGCTGGAAATGAGCCCAAGAATAAATGGGCCTTGAGAAGGCCGAAAGATAACATGGAATGGAAATGGCCCAATGGAATAATGGGCCGTTAATGGGTATAAAGTGATACACTGTTCATTACGGGCCAGTTTTAGCACGGGCCATTAATGGGCCAAGAGTTACAAAGGGCGTCATATGGGCCGAAAGACGTCGTGGGCCATACATGGGCCGGAAGTTAAAACGGGCTGGAATCATATTGGACGGCCCAGATGGCGCTACTAGGCCTAATTCGTATAGGCCGTAACAGGCCCTGTGTTTGCGGGCTATAAATGGGATATGTGCGAACAGACTGTTAACATGCTTTCTGTGGGCCGGCCCGCCACCTTTTGACCAAGTCAAATGGGCCGGCCTTTTCACAGGAATGGGCCTTTGTTGGGCCGTGCCACGTGTCGACGTATCATAGGCGCCTTCGGTCCAATGAGTGGATGACATTTGTCCCAACGGTGAGATGACACGTGTTTACTCCAGCCAATGATGATTTTACACGTGGAAAATCCCCATTGGCCGGGGTTGTTAACGGGTTATCGAATTTAAAACCGGACCCGATAGCTTAACGGCGTTCTGTTACGGTGGATGCCACGTGTCAGTCACCCTTGACGAAAGCACTTCTATGACGCGCGAATTATCGTCATGGAAGTGGCCACTTCCGTGATGATAATTTTGGTAATGTCATGGAACACTTCTACGACATCACATGTATGACTATCTTGATTCTGTCATAAAATCGTCATGGGTGTACATGCATGACAGAAAATGTGACCTACTGTGAGAAACATGTATCAACACGGAAGTGTATTTTTTTTGTAGTGTAGATGGCATACAGGTCACTTGGATGAACTGTTTGCGATTAGCCAAAACAACAGAAATAGTCAGCCAGATCATGGTGTGTGCGATAGACGACATACAGGTCACTCGGATGAACTGTTTGCGATTAGCCAAAACAACAGAAACGGCCACCTAGATCAAGGATCCTGCGACAGACGGGCACACATTCTAATTAAAATAGTCATGTGCAATGGTAATAACGAGCATGCACGATTGATGGAACAAGTCATGTGCAGACATCACGGATTGCGGTGCATCCTAAGATGCACACGCCATGTACGTAGCCGAGAACACGGTCCCACGTAACACCATTCAGGAATCGTGCCGCACTTCGAAACCGAAACCGTCAATAAATTTTGAGCTTGTTTCCCGCCACATTCCAATTTACTGTGCTATATTTAATTGCAAATCTGTTTCACACTGATCAAAACCGATTTTTTCCCACTTAGCAGCTTATTACAGGTTACAAATACTACCTACTAAAAAATGACTGCACATTCCTCCTCAATTCCTCATCAACAAACAAACAAGTCTTTCTTTGTTGTTCCTTGTGTCTGCCATGGCTCGTAGTAGGAGTTCTGGGTCAAGAAATGACCAGGGAGCAGCGAGCATGGAAGCAGAAGAAGCAGAGATGGCTTGCCTCGCCGTGATAGCAGCCAAGAGGTCTTGCCGTGCCGCGGCGGCCTAGAAAGATCTCCCACGGGTAGGTGAGGGCTCTCACAGGCGCATTCACAACAACATGTGCGTTGAGCTCAATAAGTTGATGGATGAGATCTCCGACTGGGCAAAGTTGCATGAGGAGATCAATGGCTCATTTGATAAGGTGAACGGCGTCATTCGGGGACTAACTGATGACAAGGCAAAGCTCCGCACCCAGTGCGACCTGATGAGAAAGAAAATCGCCTGCAGGGCGAAGCAACAAGAGGAGACCACTACCTCGTTGAACAAGTTGGCTTCCATGAACAAGGAACTTATGGACGCCAATGCCAGGCTCTTCATCAAGCACGAAAGGCTGGTGGAGGGATCTATGGCTATTATCAAGGGATGTATTGAGGACGTGAAAGAGATTATCATCACTCGCTATGAGAACTCTGTGCTAGGGTCGTAATAGCAAAGATGGCGGAGGAGAGGCGAGTGGAGATCAAGGTCGTGGAGGCGATGAAGGAGTCGGAAAACCTCTGCGCCCTCCTGCAGCAACCCATCATGAAGTAGAGAGCAACGACCTAGATTGTTGTTTGTGTCTTCCTTCTTCTTTTCCCCATGTGTCTTTCGGGCGTTGCCGCATGTGGCATTTTAAATTATCTTCCTGAATATGTAAGACAATTATTATCCATTGCCATCATCATCATATATATCAGTCTTGCTAAGT
Organism: Triticum dicoccoides; assembly: GCF_002162155.2. Taxonomy (NCBI): domain Eukaryota; kingdom Viridiplantae; phylum Streptophyta; class Magnoliopsida; order Poales; family Poaceae; genus Triticum; species Triticum dicoccoides. The sequence goes on from NC_041393.1 coordinate 459,700,124, forward strand.
CTCAGTCGATGTTATATCCATGAGATCTTACATCAAGATCCGTGCGAAAATTTGTTTCAATTTTTCTGTTACTCTCTTCCATGTTATATCACTTGACCGAGACTTGGTTAAATCTCGATCAATTAAGACCTAGCAACACAATTAATCACCTCCCGTGTACTCAAATAGCTACCCCGCACCACACCTCCCGTCGGTGTCAAAACCGGCGGATCTCGGGTAGGGGGTCCTGAACTATGCGTCTAAGGCTAATGGTAACAGGAGGCGGGGGACACGATGTTTACCCAGGTTTGGGCCCTCTCGATGGAGGTAATACCCTACTTCCTGGTTGATTGATCTGGATGATATGAGTATTACAAGAGTTGATCTACCACGAGATCTTAGAGGCTAAACCCTAGGAGCTAGCCTATGATTATGATTGTTGTTGTCCTATGGACTAAACCCTCTGGTTTATATAGACACCGGAGGGGGCTAGGGTTACACAGAGTTGGTTACAGAGAAGGAAATCTACATATCCGTATTGCCAAGCTTGCCTTCCATGCAAAGGAGAGTCCCATCCGGACACGGGATGAAGTCTTCAATCTTGTATCTTCATAGTCCAACAGTCCGGCCAAAGTATATAGTCCGGCTGTCTGAGGACCGCTTAATCCCGGACTCCCTCAGTAGCCCCTGAACCAGGCTTCAATGACGATGAGTTCAGCGCACAAATTGTCTTCGGCATTGCAAGGCGGGTTCCCTCTCCGAATACTCCATAGAAGATTTTGAACACAAGAATCGTGTCCGACTCTGCAAAACAAATTCCACATACCACCGTAGAGAGCACAATATTCCACAAATTTAATCTGCTGACAACTTTTTATAGCGTGACATTACGCCACGGTCCGGTCATTATTCGAACCATTTTTCACAACCTGCCACCGCACATACCACGAGGCTGTTTCATCGACATGTCTTGTCGAAGCAGAGATTGTGTCCCCTCATCGCGGGATTCTCATCAATACGGGCGTGGTAGCCCAACCGCGCCGTCAATCATGGCGCTTGGGAAATAAGCGATTTTAACGGGCAAGTGGGGAGGCGCAGGATCTCTGCTGCCTTTATAAGGGGATAAGGACTCCCTCTTTCACCCACACCTTCTTCCTCTGCTCATCCATTCCTTCTTTCTCAAGCCCTAGCGCTCAGGCGTTCCTCTTCTCCGCCCAAAAAGGTTTCCCGGGATCCGGAGTAGGAGGCAAGTGGATGGCCTCTACCGTCTGGGAGAAGGATATCAAAAAGCTTCAGGGGGCCAGGTATTTGGCCAAGAGAATCGGCCACCGTCTTCCAATGGCGGGACAAATCGTCCCCACCCCGAAACCCCACGAGAGGGTGGTATTCCTCCCTCATTTTGTCTGCGGGCTAGGGCTTCCCCTCCACCCATTTGTTCGCGGCATCATGTATTATTATGGGATTGATTTTCATGATCTATCCCCCAATTCCTTCCTCAACATCTCGACAGTCATCGTCGTGTGCGAGGCCTTTCTCCGCGTCCCGCCGCACTTCGGCTTATGGCTGAAGGTTTTTAATGTGAAGCCCAAGGTAGTGAGCGGCGAGCATGCCAAATGCGGAGGCGCCATGGTGAGCAAGATGCCCAAACATGGCCAACAGGTACTTTCAATGATTCCGTCAAGGAGTGGCAGCAGCAGTGGTTTTACATCACCGAGCCGCGCGGCAAGGAATGGGCCGCCGCTCTAGAGTTCAGATCCGACGCCCCCTGCGACTTACGTCCTGGGCCAAGAAGGGCCTGAACTGGGCTTCGTCTGACGAGCTATCGGAGCTCCAGACGCGCGTCCAAGACATGGAAGACAAGAACATCAAGGTCGTCAATGTAGTCCAGGTGATGTTAGTTCACTGGATTCTACCTTGTCAACACCGGGCTTGCAATTTATAGGAGTTCGACCCGGCCAAGCGCCAGACCTTGCTAGAGCTCTTTGGCTCCTCGCATAAGGACATCTGGAAGGTGCTTTTCAGGTCTTGCAAATCATGGCCGGACTCCGCCGAGGATCGAGGGTACCAACTGTCCCGCCCGACAAGTTTGGTAAGTGATTGTTCATTGACAATTCATATGTTTTATTCGCATATCCTTAGGAAAATGCTTGGTGTGTTTCCCCCAAATTTCCTAGGGCTGGGTGAAGAAGGCGGGGCGGATCTACTGTCCGACCCTGCTGCCAGAAGAATCGGCCGGCCCACTTCTGATGAAGATGCTGGTCCCGGCGCCTTACAAGGCACCGAAGAAGAAGGCCGAAAAGGAGGCCAAGAAGACCAGGGGCAGCCTCCATTGTCGTGGCGCTTCGGACACAAGATCCGAAGACTCCAATGCCCATTCTTCCTCCGAAGAGGATGAGGAGGAGGAAGGAGACGAATCCCCCGCGGGGGGAAGAAAGAAAAGGACGGCCTCCACATCCTTGGTGGCCGAGTCGCCAAAGAGGGGAAAACCTCCTCTTCAAGAGGAGTCCACCACCACCGCCGATAGCAGTCCAGAGTGGGATCCCAGACCAAGCCCCTGGTGAACTCATGAGTATAAAATCCAAACACGCTCATGTGTCCAGACTTGTCATGGCATGATATTTTAATCTGAGCCGTACTTTTTTCAGTCCGGCGAGGTCCCGTGCCGAACAATCCTCGTCAGAGGATTTGCTGGGTTCAGATGCAATGGAGAGCGGGACACCCCCGAAGGCCCCTTCCCCCAAACATATGAATGAAACCGAGGTTTCATCCCAGAAGGACCAAGGCCACGGAGGGGGAAAAAGATCGCAAAGGCGGCGCCAGGAGGCCAGACTTCAGGGTCCGGACACACGGGAGAGAAGGCTCACGTGGACGTCGACGACGGGGGTTATCTTGAATCCGACCCCAGCCGAACACTATTCCGGAGACCCATAAGGCCCTACTGTCAGGCAGGCGGCCTCCGTCAGCTGGAGGAGGTGTGTCTGTTCCACCGGCAGCCTCTGTCCAACCAGAGGTGCCGGATGCTTTATTGGCGGCGCTGAAGGGTGCCTCCATCGTTGATGAACACAGTGCCCTTATGGGTGCGGTGATTGAGAAGATTCAGTCCGCTGAGAGTGGACTGAATGAATCTTGTATCAGCCTCATAAGAGGTTTTGAGGTATGTTTTATGAGGTTTGGAAGTGTCTCATGGTATAGATAGCAGCCCTTGATACACTGTTCGGTGAAAGAAAGAACCGGGCAGAGGATCAAATTTATGTTCGCAGGAGACTCACTTGATGACATCTATCACTCTTTTTAATAAGCAGTCGTCTGTAGCGACTGCCGCCTCTCATGCTGCGGAAGTATCCGGACTGAGGCATAGTCTGGAGCGGGCCGAAGGAGAACTTGGCCAAGTGAAGAAACAGCTGGAGGATAACCAAGGTATGCAGAAACCTTGTTTATTTAACACAAATGAATAAGTGTGCATGATAAAAATATTTTTGTAATGTGCTCTAGGGCGACGGCCGAAATTGAGGCTCTTAAAAAGGCTGTGGCCGAAGCCAAGAAGAAGGCAGCCGCAGAGCAGGCTCTCTGTGAGAAGCACGAGGCCAGAGTTATTGAGGCTGAGTGAGAGCTTCAAGAGGCCGTGAAGAAATGCGAGACCTTGGAGCAGAGTTTAGCAGGGAAAGGATCTGAACTCTCCCAGGCTCGCCAAGCCGCAAGTGATGCCCGGGGGGAAGCCCAAGGTGCCCTGAAGGAAATCCAGGAGGCGAGGAAGATTGCGGCTGGTAAGGCTTTTTCTATACAAAGCGGGTATTTGAAAGGAGAAAATCAAGTTGGGAGTTTAAATTCTGATTTCTCCAGGGGTATTTGCGGAGCTGCCACACAACATATCTGATGCTGCCCAATTCTACCGAGCTGAAGAGAGGAATACTGCAGATAAGCTCTTCTGGATGCAGTATCTGGCGCCGAATTATCCGTTGCCTTTCTCCGATCAACTGAAGCAGCTGGTCGAACTGCATAAGGCGGCCGAGCTAGCCATGAAGGATTTGATTATCCGGCTATGGCCCACCGAGCCGATTCCGAGCAGTTACTTTGGGCTCGTGAAGCGGCTTGTTTGTGCTTGCCCTCGACTCGAAGTCATCAAGCGGTCGGTCTGCATAGAAGGTGCACGAATGGCCTTCGCCCACGCAAAGGTGCATTGGGGGAAGATGGATGCGGAAAAGCTGATGACTGAGGGACCGCCTGAGGGAAAGGAGCACCGCAAGCCTGAGCTGTATTATGAAGGTGTCTTGAAAGGAGCCCTCATTGCGGCGGAGCAATGCACCAGGGACATTATTTTTCCATGAATACTGTCATGTTTGTCCTTTGTAATGTTTGAACAAGATCATTTCTATCACTTATTGCTTGTCGTTTGAAAGTTTTTCCTCCTGTGCGGCCGTTTTATATACTAATCCTGAGAGTTGGCCAGTCGTCGGCTTCTGCCCCCACGTAGTAAGTACGGGGGTGTTCGGAATAACCCTGAACACTCTTTATCCCAGTTTTGGGTCCTTGAAGGAGGTGTTCAGCACAGCGAACCAGGCAATCAGACTATAGGGCTTTATCACTCTCACTTAGCCATAGGAGTTTTAAAAGGAAGGTAGGCGTAGCCCCTGGTGTTCGGAAGACCGCACAAGGGGCTTTACAGGCGCGTGATCGGAAGAAAAGCCGATCCCTCGCACGCTGCATTGGTTATGGCATTATGCGGAAGAAATCTTTAAAGATTTTACAACCTCTCGAACAGCTAACCAGCTCTCGCTACATCATGACAGTCAGTTTTCGACTTCCTCTACTGAGGTGCTCGTCCGGAAGAACCAGGACACAATCGCAGTAGTTCTCCCTGTGCTACCTTAGCCAATATAGCGGAACGTAAGGTACCAAAACATAGGAGCCGGGCAAATCCAACTAATGACCCAAGACATGATTCGGAGCTGATGCATATAATGCTATAAGTTCAGGGTGCCGAACTGCCGTGAAGGTGTTCGGACTTTTTTGCCGTAGTATGGGTATAACGAAGCCCCTGGCATATTAAGGCATATTGCGATATGCAGCTGCCTTTTAACAAAAGAGTTTTAATAAGAATAGCAGCAGACGAGCATCATATAAACTCACGTGTTGTATTTGAATAATACGTCAATGCGTATGAGTACAGGTAATGTGATTAAAAGAAATATGACTGGGGAACCTGCTGAGACCAGGCGAGAGGAAGGTGTATGCGGATCCGGAGTGTGGTCGGATGATCGTAGAGGGGAATATCTAGAGATTCCCTTACGTGCTCGAACTGTCTTCACGCCATCCGTCCTGGCCTACGCAAAGATGAACCTACAAAGAAAATGTAAGAAATGGTTTCGCGCCACAAAGCGGTTGAGCCGCGGTATGTGGCTTGTCTTAGCTTTTTGCTGGAGTGTTTTTAATTAAGCCCCGGGCAAGACTAACTCTTCGGTACGGTAACTATCCAGAGATCCGAAGACCACTTTCAGTGTGATTGAGCCCATGCAACAGGCCTCTGCACCTGGTATGACACCTTTGAAGGTGGTTTTGGTGGGCTTGATCCTTGAGGGATCTATGCCCATTTTGCGGATTGTATCCTGATATAGCAGGTTTAGGCTGCTGCCACCGTCCATGAGGACTCGTGTAAGGTGGAATCCGTCAATGATAGGGTCGAGGGCCAATGCGGTCGAACTGCCATGACGGATACTGGTAGGATGGTCCCTGCGATCAAAAGTGATCGGACAAGAGGACCATGTGTTGAGCTTTGGGGCGACTGGCTCCATTGCGTAGACATTCCTTGGTTCACATTTCTGTTTGGGAATATGGGTTGCATATATCATATTCACCATTTTCACCTAGGGAGGGAATTTCTTCTGTCCTCCTGTGTTCGGTGATCGGGGCTCTTCGTCGTCATCGTCGCTTTGAGACCCCTTCTTGTTTTCTGCACCTGACCTGCCGGCTTGTCTGAATACCCAACATTCTCTGTTGGTATGATTGGCTGGTGTTTCTGGGGTGCCGTGAATTTGGCATGGACGGTCGAGTATGCGGTCCAAACTGGACGGGCCTTAATTGTTTTTGTTGAATGGCTTTTTCCGCTGACCGGACTTGGAGCCACTGAATCCGGCATTGACTGTCGTGTCTTCGACACTATCACCGTTTTTACGATACTTGTGTTTGTTGCGCCGTGGTTTGTCGTTGCTATCCCTGGCTTTTGATTTGCCAGGATTGCTTCCTGTGTTGTTGCTATGAGCCAACCAGCTATCCTCGCCCGCACAAAAGCGGGTCATGAGTGTTGTGAGGGATGTTATGGACTTTGGCTTTTGTTGGCCGAGATGTCGGGCAAGCCACTCATCACGGATGTTATGCTTAAAAGCCGCTAGGGCTTCGGCATCCGGACAGTCGACAATTTGGTTCTTTTTAGTTAGGAACCGGGTCCAAAATTTCCTGGCTGACTCTCCGGGCTGTTGGGTTATGTGACTTAAGTCATCAGCATCCGGTGGTCGCACATAAGGGCCCTGGAAGTTGTCAAGGAATGCGTCTGCCAGGTTCTCCCAACTCTCGATGGAGTTTGCCGGCAAGCTATTTAGCCAATGCCGAGCCGGTCCCTTGAGTTTTAGTGGGAGGTACTTGATAGCGTGTAGATCATCTCCGCGGGCCACGTGAATATGGAAGAAGAAATCTTCTATCCATACCGTGGGGTCTGTAGTACCATCGTATGATTCAATGTTCACGGGTTTAAACCCTTCTGGGAATTCATGATCCATTACTTCATCAGTGAAGCATAGGGGGTGTGCAACACCTCTATGCCGGGCCACATCTCGATGCAACTCAAATGAATTTGGTCTGTTGTATTCGGCCCGGCCGGACTTTTGTTTAGTGTATCCGACGTGACGGTCATCGTCACGCGTTGTGGCGCGCCCTCATGACCCGTAGATCGATCTTGACTGTCCTGCTTTGTTTTCCAATACGTCTCACAGGTCCTTCGTGTAGCCCCGGTCCTTAGTATTATCGTTTGTTTTGCGTCGGGGTGTGGGCTGGACTTCGGGCTGGTACGCCGCTTTGTCTCGGCCACGGGGTGGCCGGTCAGCCGCATCATGCGCTGGTAGTGTGGGTTTTAACGCCTCCTCCTCGAGTTGAGGTAGCAATCTGCGCTTTGGGTAACTTTTTGTAGGGCGCTCGAGTCTGTATTCCTCGGCAGCTAGGACCTCGGTCCATCTATCAGTTAGCAGATCTTGATTAGCTTGAAGCTATTGCTGCTTTTTCTCCAGGCTTTTTGCAGTGGCTATAAGCCGGCGCTTGAAGCGCTCCTGCTCAACAGGATCCTCAGGCATGATGAATTCTTCGTCGCCAAGGCTCACTTTGTCTTCGGAGAGAGGCATGTTGTTATCATCCTCTAATTCTCCATCTGTTGCTTGTTCTTTAGGGCTAGCTTGCCCATCTTCTTGCTCGGCCTGCTTGAAGCCTGGCTGGGCAGGATTGTTTTCGTCTTCGGCACCATCCGGATTGTTATCATCTCTTGTGCCCTATCACTATTTTTTCTATGGCGGGGCTTGGAGCGGAGCCTATGACGCCGGTGCCTAGATTGCTTCTCCAAGGGGTTATCTTCCGTTGTCGCATCGCCATTGCTTTCTTTGGGGGTGTCCACCATGTATATATCATATGATGAGGTGGCTGTCCAGCGCCCTATAGGCGGTTGTTCCTGTTCTTCTCCTGCATCGTCGTCCATACCGTCGATGTCTTCGGAGTTGAAGTCAAGCACGTCGGTTAAGTCATCGATAGTGGCTATTAAGTGGGTGGTGGGTGGGGAACGAATTTCTTCGTCGTCCGCTTCCCACTCGAGCCGGACATAGTTCGGCCAAGAATCTCCCGACAAGGAAAGAGACCTTAATGAATTTAGCACATAAGGGCGAGTGCTGAAACATATCCATGGAGGTGAACTCCATGACTGGTGCCCGATCAGATTCGATAGGCACGGACATACGCGGTTCAGATCCTGTAGCCGAAGACGAGTCCGAGGGTCCGATGACACCGTCCTCATAGGAGGTGGAATCAGTGTTCGGCTCCAACGCCAATGAGTGTGCGGCCTCCGTGGCAGGGTCCATCCACCCGTCCTCGGAGGGCGCGATCTGCTCCGGATTGGTTCCCGGGGCCATCGCAGGTCCAATCTCCCGAACACTGTCTGATGGTAGATCTAAGTCATGCTCGTCGCGACTGTTCGGCGTACCTAACATGGGATCGAATCCGTCGAAGATCAAGTCTCTGCGAATATCGGCAGTATAGTTCAAGCTTCCAAACCTAACCTGATGGCCAGGGGCATAGCTATCGATTTTCTCCAGGTGGCCTAGTGAGTTGGCCCGCAGTACAAAGCCGCTGAATATGAAGATTTGTCTGGGAAGGAAAACCTCCCCCTGGACTGCGTCGTTGAAGATGATTGAAGGAGCCATCAAGCCTTATCGCGACGACACAGTGGAACTCTCAATGAAAGCACCAATGTCGGTGTCAAAACCGGCGGATCTTGGGTAGGGGGTCACGAACTGTGAGTCTAAGGCTAATGGTAACAGGAGGCGGGGGACACGATGTTTACCTAGGTTCGGGCCCTCTCGATGGAGGTAATACCCTACTTCTACTTGATTGATCTTGATGATATGAGTATTATAAGAGTTGATCTACCACGAGATAGTAGAGGCTAAACCCTAGGAGCTAGCCTATGATTATGATTGTTATTGTCCTATGGACTAACCCTCTGGTTTATATAGACACCGGAGTGGGCTAGGGTTACACAGAGTCGGTTACAGAGAAGGAAATCTACATATCCGTATTGCCAAGCTTGCCTTCCACGCAAAGGAGAGTCCCATCCGGACACGAGACGAAGTCTTCAATCTTGTATATTCATAGTCCAACAGTCCGGCTGTCCGAGGACCCCTTAATCCCGGACTCCCTCACCTCCTATCCAATAAAAAGGGGATGCATGGCGGCACGTAAATGGTTAGTAGAATGCCCATGGTTTCAGTAATACTTTTGTTTTGATGGTAACGTGGCAACTCTTTGTTCCAAAATGACTTTACTGGTTGTTAATGTGCGCACCTTCGCAAATTGAACCAAAAAGTTACCACAACATGTTGGTGCTATGTCATGACACCATGCCAAGTTTCATGAAATTCACGCGAATTTTGGATGTACAGGAATTTAGAAACCAAGTTTCTCAATGTTTGCGGCTGAGCCACCACGCTCAAAAGTTTGAAATTCATTACCATTTCTTACATGGGACCTAAACATTCACCCAAGGACACATGTATGATTTTCAACCTATTTTAATGCACCGGAGCATGTGCATGTAGTTCAAATTTGAATTGTGCACATTAAATGCCTAGAAAACTCAATTAATGTATGAAAAGGCCAAACGAACCCTGAATAATTCCAAATTTTAGCATGCACTTCTATTGGTCTATCTTGCCTCTGTAAAAAATCAAGGCGGGAACATGCAGCGTATGTCGTTTCGCCCACACCGGTGACACGTCCCCTATCGGAACCGTGAGGCTTCTTGTGAGATGCTCCGGTTTGTAAGAAGCTTATACCAAATCTTGTCTTAAATCAGACAAAAAATTTACCGCGACATGTTGGTGCCATGTCAAGTTTCATGGTTTTCAGGCAGGTTTTGGATTTACAAGATTTAGAAACCAAGTTTCTCAATGTTTTTGGCCGAGCCACGACGCACAGATGTTTAAAATTCATTCCCATTTCTTGCATATGACCAAAACATTCACCCAAGGACACATATATGATTTTTCAACCCATCTTGGTGCACTAGAGCATGTGTGTGTAGTTCAAATTTGAATTATGCACATTAAATGCCTAAAAAACTCAATTAATGTATAAAAAGGCCAAACGAACCCGAAATAATTTCAAATTCTAGGACGACAATCCTAAAGTTGCATGTGGCCTCTGTAAAAAACAAGGCAGGAAGAGGCAGCATATGTTATTTCGCAAATAGAGGTGATACATTCCCTCTCAGAAGCCTTCTTGAGAGAAGCTCCGGTTTGTAAGAAGCTTATACCAAAACTTGTCCCAAATCGGATAATTTTTTACCACAACATGTTGGTGTCATGCCATGACACCATGCCAAGTTTCATGATTTTTAGGCGAGTTTTGGATTTACAGGAATTTTAAAATCAAGTTTCTCAATGTTTCCGGCCAAGTGACGACGCCCAGATGTTTGAAATTCATTTTCATTTCATGCATGTGACCTAAACATTAACACAAGGACACATATATGATTTTCAACCCATTTTGGTGTACTAGAGCATGTGCCTGTAGTTCAAATTTGAATTCTGCACATTAAATGGCTAGAAACTCAGTTAATGTATAGAAAAGGCCAAACAAACGCTGAATAATTCCAGTTTTTAATACGACACTCCTATAGTTGCATGCTCACTACAGATAAATGTTCTAGAAATTCAAACATGGTCCTTTCCCGTCGTAATCCCATTTTGTCTTTCAAATCAGAATGATAAGAAATCAAGTACACCACAAACAATTTATTAGCAAGAATCATGTGCGAGTATAAAATATCTTGGGGCACCCTCATGTATGGCTTGCGTCTGAAGCTTCATCGACTATAGTTCACCGCTGATAACCCATAAATATAGGGGTTGCATCATATTTTGAGGGTAGAGTATTCAACCCAAATTTATTGATTTGACACAAGGGGAGCCAAAGAATATTTGCAGGTATTAGCAGTTGAGTTGTTAATTCAACCACACCCTAAGAGCTAAATAACTGCAGCAGATCGATCAGTAGCACAATAGTATGGTAATTTGATAGCAAGGGTAACAATAGCGATAGCAATGGTAACAATAATAGTAACAGTTTTGTAGTGATTGTAACAACATTAGCAGCATAGTAACTTAGCAAAGATCAAGATATAAAAAGCTCGTAGGCATTGGATCGGTGATGGATAATTATGTTGCATAACATTCATCATGTAACAGTCATAACCTAGAGTGACACAGAACTAGCTCCAGTTCATCAATGTAATATAGGCATGTGTTCCGTATATAGTCATACGTGCTTGCGATAAGAACTTGCATGACATCTTTTGTCCTACCCTCCCATGGCAGCGGGGTCCATAAGGAAATCTAAGGGATATTAAGGCCCCCTTTTCATAGAGAACCAGAACAAAGCATTAACACATAGTGAATGCATGAACTCCTCAAACTATGGTAATCACCAGAAAGAATCCCAATTATTGTCTCCTTGGGGTATGCGGATCATAACACGTAATGGGTGCATATAACTTGCAAGATAGGATCAAGAACTCAAATATATTCATGAAAACACAAAGGGTACAGATCTGAAATCATGGCACTCGGGCCCTAGTGACAAGCATTAAGCATAGCAAAGCCATAGCAACATCAATCTCAGAATATAGTGGATACCAGGGATCAAGCCCTAACAAAACTTACTCGATTACATGATAAATCTCGTCCAACCCATCACCAATCAGCAAGCCTACGAAGGAATTACTCACTCCCGAGAGTGAGTATCATGAAATTGGTGATGGAGGGTGGTTGATGATGAAGACGACGTCAAATCCCCCTCTCCGGGGCGCAGAACGGACTCCAGATTAGCCATCCGGATGAAGAACAGGAGCTGGCAGCGGCCCAGTATCGTAAAACGTGATGATTCCTTCTCTTTGTTTTTTCTGGATGAATATGTACTTATGGAGTTGAAGATAGGGTTACGAGAGCTGCCAAGGGCCCACAAGCTTGCCCGGCGCGCCCCTGGGCTTCTTGCGCCCTGGTGGCCCCACTATGGTATTTCTCTTCGATAGTATTTGTTATATATTCTGAAATAATTATCCATAATGTTTTAGCTCCATCCGAGAACTTTTATTTTTGCACAAAAATAACACCATGGCAAGTCTGCTGAAAACAGCGTCAGTCCGGGTTACTTCCATTCAAACCATGCAAATTAGAGTAAAAGTGTTTGTAAAAGTAGATACATTTGGGACGTATCAACCGCCCACGCATCAACCACACTTGCGCACCAGTTTCTCGCTGCACCGAGCAAAAAAAATTCGGCAACTATAGAAATATCTAGATCCCCGCCCCTCCCCCCGACAAAATGCCACATTTTCACTATATCATCCTTCCTTTCAATGTTAAAACCTTCAGTGCTGCTTGCATCACCACCTCCTCACCGGCAACACTCCTAACTACTGCGTGGCCTCATTGATATAGTCAGGTAATCCACACCTCACCCCATCCTCCTCCTCCATCCCACATGCCCCGACCGTCGGCATGACACCTTCCACCCAAATCATTGCCCCATCCTCCAAATAAGAGCCACCCATAACTATTTTGGACGCAATATAGTGATGTCTACTACACAACTTGTTCTTATAGACTCGTGTTGGACCTCAAAGCGTGGAATTTTGTAGGACAATAGCAAATTTCCCTCAACTGGATGACCTAAGTTTTATCAATCCGTGTGAGGCATAGGATGAAAATGGTCTCTCTCAAACAACCCTACAACCAAATAACAAAGAGTCTCTTGTGTCCCCAACACACGCAATACAATGGCAAATTGTATAGGTGCACTAGTTCGGCGAAGAGATGGTGATAGAAGTGTAGTATGGGTGGTAGAAATATATTTTTATAATAAGAACAATAAAAAATAGCAAGGTAGGACTTGCTAAAATAGAGCACAAACGGAATTGCAATGCTAGAAAATGAGGCCTAGGGTCCATACATTCGCTAGTGCCATCTCCCAACAATGCTAATCTAATTGGATCATATAACCATCCCTAAAAGTGCGATGAAGAATCACTCCAAAGTTCCTATCTAATGGAGAACATAAGAAGAAATTGTTTATAGATATTCTTTTCGATTGATCTATCCAAGAGTTTGTACTAAAATAACACCAATTTATTCTTTTCGATTGATCTATCAAGAGTTCGTACTAAAATAACACCAAGCTATTCTTTCCGATTGATCTATCAAGAGTTCGTACTAAAATAACAGCAAAGCAAATTCAGGTTCATAATACTGAATCCAACACAAAGAACCTCAAAGAGTGCCCCAAGATTTCTACCCGAGAAAGTAGGGTGAAAATGTGCATCAACCCTTGTGCATAGATTACCCCAATGTCACCTCGGGAATCCACGAGTTGAGTGCCAAAACATATATCAAGTGAATCAATATAATACCCCATTGTCACCATGGGTATTCATATGCAAGACATATATAAAGTGCTCTCAAATCCATAAAAGTATTCAATCCGATAAGAACGAAATCTCAAAGGGAAACTCAATTCATCACAAACAAGATAGAGAGGGAGAAACACCATATGATCCAACTATATTAAAAAATCCCTCGATACATCAAGATCGTGACATCTCAAGAACACGAGAGAGAGAGAGAGATAGATAGAGAGATTAAACACATAGCTACTGGTACAAACCCTCAACCCTGAGAGTGGACTACTCCCTCCTCATCATGGTGGCCGCCGGGATGATGAAGATGGCCACTGGTGATGATTTCCCCCTCCGGCGGGGTACCGGAATGGGGTATAGGTTAGTTTTTCATGGCTACAGAGGCTTGCGGCGGCGGAACTTCTGATCTATCGACTCCCCTAGGTTTTTTGGAATATTTGAAAATTTATAGGGCGAAGAGGCGGTGCGGGAGGTCACCAAGGGGGGCACAACCCCCATGGGCGCCCAGGTGGGTTGTGCCATCTCGAGCCTCCCCTCTGGTACTTCTTTGGCCCATCCTGGGCCTTCTGATCCATAAAAATTCTCCAAAAAGTTTTGCTATATTTGGACTTCGTTTGATATTGATTTCCTACGAAGTAAAAAACAACAACTAACACTGGGCACTGTTTCAATAGGTTAGTCCCCAAAAATGATATAAAGTTGCTATAAAATGATTGTAAAACAACCAAGAATGGTAATATAACGTCATGAATACTTCATAAATTATAGATACGTTGGAGCCGTTTCATATAGCCAGGAGCTCAAGGAGCATTTGGCAGCGGAGAAGCAAATCACAGCCGCACGCGTGGAAGAGGTCACGATGGCTGCCATGCGTGCCGACCACCAGATCTTGGAGGAGCACCTCGCCATTGATAACCCACAAGTATAGGGGATCACAACTGTTTTCGAGAGTAGAGTTTTCAACGCAAATTTATTGATTCGACGCAAGGGGAGCCAAAGAATATTTGCAAGTACTAGCAGTTGAGTTGTCAATTCAACCAAACCTGGAGACTAAATATCTGCAACAGAGTGATCAGTAGGACAGTAGTATGATAGTTTAATAGGAATAGTAACGATAGCAACAGTAATAGTAACGGTAGCACTGATAGTTTTGTAGTAATTGTGAGAGTGGTAACAACAACAATAGTAACTTAGCAAAAGCAATATGTGAAAATCTCATAGGCATTGGATCGATGATGGATAATAATGCTGGGTAACATTTATCATGTAATAGTTATAACCTAGGGCGACACAGAACTAGCTACAATTCATCAATGTAATATAGGCATGTATTCGGTCTATAGTCATACGTGCTTATGATAAGAACTTGCATGACATCTTTTGTCCTACCCTCTTGTGGTAGCGTAGTCCATATGGAAACTAAGGGATATTAAGGCCTCCTTTTAGTAGAGAACCGGAACAAAGCATTAACACATAGTGAATACATGAACTCCTCAAACTATGGTAATAACCAGAAAGAATCCCAATTATATTCACCTTCGCGTATGCAGATCATAACACGTAATAGGTGCGTATAACTTGCAAGATAGATTCAAGAACACAAATATATTCATGAAAACATAAAGGGTTCAGATCTTAAATCATGGCACTCGGGTAGTGACAAGCATTAAGCATAGCAAAGTCATAGCAACATCAATCTTAGAGCATAGTCGATACTAGGGATCAAGCCCTAACAAAACTAACTCGATTACATGATAAATCTCCTCCAACCCATCACTGTCCAGCAAGCCTACGAGGGAATTACTCACTCCCGATGATGAGCATCATGAAATTGGTGATGGAGGATGGTTGTTGATGATGATGGCGATGAATCCCCCTCTCCGGAGCCCCAAACAGAATCCAGATCTGCCCTTCTGATGAAGAACAGGAGGTGGCGGTGGCTCCATATCATAAAACACAATGAAACTTCCTCTCTTATTTTTATTGGGAAATGGGAATTTATAGGCTTGAGATTAGGGTCAGCGGAGCCATGTGGGCCCCACGAGGCACCAGGGCGCACCCAAGGGGAGTGGCCGTGCCCTGGTGGCTCGTGGGCACTAGTGTCTCCCCTCCTCTGGGTCTTGGCAGTAGTGTTTTTTTATATATTTCATAAAATCTCCAAAAAGTTTCGTCTAATTCCGAGAACTTTTATTTCTGCACAACAACAACACCATGGTAGTTCTGCTAAGACCAACGTCAGTCCAGGTTAGTTTCATTCAAATCATGCAAATTAGAGTTCAAAACAAGAGCTAAAGTGTCCATGGTGTTGTTTTTGTGCAGAAATCAAAGTTCTCGGATTGACCTGAAAATTTGAGAAGAATTTTTGTGGAATATATAAAAAATACTGGTGGTAAAATGTACCAAAGGGGGGCCAGGAGCCACAATCTCAGGGGGCGCCCACCCCCCTAGGGCGTGCCTCCCAGGCTTGTGGGCCCCCTGTACCTCCAACAACCCTAACTCTGACTCCATATATACCTATTTGCCAAGAAAAAAATCAAAGAGAAGGATTCATCACGGTTTTCGATACGGAGCCGCCGCCACCTCCCGTTATTCATCGGGAGGGCTGATCTAGAGTCCGTTCGGGGCTCCGGAGGGTGGAATCTATTGCGATCGTCATCATCAACCTTCTTCCATCACCAATTTCATGATGCCCACCATCGGGAGTAAGTAATTCCTTTGTAGGGTTGCTGGACGGTGATGGGTTGGATCATATTTATCATGTAATCGAGTTAGTTTTTTAGGGCTTGATCCCTAGTATTCACTATGTTCTAAGATTGATGTTGCTATGACTTTGCTATGCTTAATGTTTGTCACTAGGGCCCTGATAACCCACAAGTATAGGGGATCGCAACAGTTTTCGAGGGTAGAGTATTCAACCCAAATTTATTGATTCGACACAAGGGGAGCCAAAGAATATTCTCAAGTATTAGCAGCTGAGTTGTCAATTCAACCACACCTGAAAGAATTAATATCTGCAGCAAAGTATTTAGTAGCAAAGTAGTATGGAAGTAACGGTGACGGTGGCAAAAGTAACAGTAGCAGTTTTGTAGCAATCATAACAGTGGCAACGGAAATTAACTAAGCAAAGGTCAATATGAAACAAGCTCGTAGGAAATGGATTAATGATGGATAATTATGTTGGATGGCATTCATCATGCAACAGTTATAACATAGGGTGGCACAGAACTAGCTCCAATTGATCAATATAATATAGGCATGTATTCCGAATATAGTCATACATGCTTATGGAAAAGAACTTGCATGACATCTTTTGTCCTACCCTCCCGTGGTAGCAGGGTCCTATTGGAAACTAAGGGATATTAAGGCCTCCTTTTAATAGAGTACCGGACCAAAGCAGTAGCACTTAGTGAATACATGAACTCCTCAAACTACGGTCATCACGGGGAAGTGTCCCGACTATTGTCACTCCAAGGTTGGGGAACATAGCAATACTTCAAAAAAATTCCTATGTGTCACCAAGATCAATCTAGGAGATGCTAGAAATGAGAGAGAGGGAGTGCATCTTCATACCTCTTGAAGATCGCTAAATGGAAGTGTTAAAAGAACGTGGATGATGGAGTCGTACTCGCGACGATTCAAATCGCGGAAGATCCGATCTAGCGCCGAACGGACGGCGCCTCCGCGCTCAACACACGTATAGCTCGGGGATGTCTCCTCCTTCTTGATCTAGCAGGGGAAGAGGAGAAGTTGAGGGAGAGCTCCGGCAGCACGATGGTGTTGTGGTGGAGTTTGCGGTATTTCTGCAGGGCTTTGCCAAGCTCTATGGAGGAGGAGGTGTTGGAGGAGGGAGGGGCTGCACCAGGGAAGTAGTGCTGCAGCCCTCCCACCCTCCCTCTATTTATAGGGTGAAGGGGAGAGGGGGCTGGACCCTCTAGATCCCGTCTAGAGGGGGGGGGGGCAGCGGCCAAGAGGGGGAAACTTGCCCCCCAAGCAAGGTGGAGGTGCCCCCTCCCCTAGGGTTTCCAAACCCTAGGGGCCTTGGGCCCTTGGGGGGCGCACCAGCCCACTAGGGGGCTGGTTCCCTCCCATATTCAGGCCATTAAGTTCCTTGGGGTAGGTGGCCCCACCCGTTGGACCTCCGGACACCTTTCGGTGGTCCCAGTACAATATCGATAACCCCCGAAACCATTCTGGCGACTGAAACTGGACTTCCCATATATAAATCTTCACCTCCGGTCCATTCCAGAAATCCTCGTGACGTCCGAGATCTCATTCGGGACTGCTAAGAACCTTCGGTAATCACATACAATTTCCCATAATAACTCTAGCGTTACCGAACCTTATGTGTGTAGACCCTACGGGTTCGGGAACCATGCAGACATGACCGAGACGTTCTCCGGCCAATAACGAACAGCGGGATCTAGATACCCATGTTGGCTCCCACATGTTCCATGATGATCTCATCAGATGAACCATGATGTCGGGGATTCAATCAATCCCATATACAATTCCCTTTGTCCATCGGTATGTTACTTGCCCGAGATTCGATCGTCGGTATCCCAATACCTCGTTCAATCTCATTACCGGCAAGTCTCTTTACTCGTTCCATAACGCATGATCCTGTAACTAACTCCTTAGTCACATTGAGCTCATTGTGATGATGCATTACCAAGTGGCCCAGAGATACCTCTCCATCATACGGAGTGACAAATCCCAGTCTCGATTCGTGCCAACCCAACAGACACTTCGGAGATACTTGTAGTGCACCTTTATAGCCACCTAGTTACATTGTGACTTTTGGTACAGCCAAAGCATTCCTATGGTATCCGGGAGTTGCACAATCTTATGGTCTAAGGAAATGATACTTGACATTAGAAAAGCTCTTAGCAAACGAACTACACGATCTTGTGCTATGCTTAGGATTGGGTCTTGTCCATCACATCATTCTCCCAATGATGTGATCCCGTTATCAATGACATCCAATGTCCATGGTCAGGAAACCATAACCATCTATTGATCAACGAGCTAGTTAACTAGAGGCTCACTACGGACATGTTGTGGTCTATGTATTCACACATGTATTACGGTTTCCAGTTAATACAATTATAGCATGAACAATAGACAATTATCATGAACAAGGAAATATAATAATAACCATTTTATTATTGCCTCTAGGGCATATTTCCAACAGTCTCCCACTTGCACTAGAGTCAATAATCTAGTTCACATCACTATGTGATTGTAATGAATCCAACACCCATGGGGTTTGATCATATCTCACTTGTGAGAGAGGTTATTAGTCAACGGGTCTGAACCTTTCAGATCCGTGTGTGCTTTACAAATATCTATGTCATCTTGTAGATGCAGCTACCACGCACTATTTGGAGCCATTCCAAATAACTGCTCTACTATATGAATCCGGTTTACTCCTCAGAGTCATCCAGGTTAGTGTCCAAGTTTGCATCGATGTAACCCTTTACGACGAACTCTTTTACCACCTCCATAATCGAGAAAATTCCTTAGTCCACTAGTTACTAAGGATAACTTTGACCACTGTCTTGTGATCCCTTCATGGATCACTCTTGTACCCCTTGACTGACTCATGGCAAGGCACACTTCAGGTGCGGTACACAGCATAGCATACTGTAGAGCCTATGTCTAAACCATAGGGGACTACCTTTGTCCTTTCTCTCTCTTCTGCCGTGGTCAGGTCTTGAGTCTTACTCAATACCCACACCTTATAACACAGCCTAAAACTCCTTCTTTGCCGATCTATTTTGAACTCCTTCAAAATATTTTCATGGTATGTATTAATTTGAAAGTACTATTAAGCGTTTTTGATCTATCCTTATAGATCTTAATGCTCAATGTTCAAGTAGCTTAATCCAAGTTTTCCATTGAAAAACACCTTTCAAACAACCCTATATGCTTTCCAAAAATTCTACATCATTTCTGATCAACAATATGTCAACAACATATACTCATCAGAAATTCTATAGTGCTCCCACTCACTTCTTTGGAAATACAAGTTTCTCATAAACTTTGTATAATCCCAAAATCTTTGATCATCTCATCAAAGCGTATATTCCAACTCCGAGATGCTTACTCCAGTCCTTCAAAGGATTGCTGGAGCTTTGCATACTTGTTAGCATCTTTTAGGATTGACAAAACCTTCTGGTTGTATCACATACAACCTTTCCTCAAGAAAATCATCGAGAAACAATGTTTTGACATCCTATCTGCAAGATTTCATAAATAATGCAGGAACTGCTAATATAATTCCAACAGCCTCTTAGCATCGCTACGAGTGAGATAGTCTCATCGTAGTCAACTCCTTGAGCTTGTCAGAAAACATCTTAGCGACAAGTCGAGCTTTCTTAATGGTGACACTTACCATCATTGTCCGTCTTCCTTTTAAAATCCATCTGTACCCAACAGCCTTATGACCATCAAGCAGTTCTTCCAAAGTCTATACTTTGTTTTCATAAATGGACCCTCTCTCGGATTTTATGACCTCGAGCCATTCATTGGAATCCGGGCTCACCATCGCTTCTCCATAGCTTGTAGGTTCATTGTTGTCTAGCAACATGACCTCCAAGACAGGATTATCGTACCACTCTGAAGTAGTACGCATCATTGTTGACTTACAAGTATTGGTAGTGACTAGATCCAAAGTTTCGTGATCACTATCATCAGCTTCCACTTCAATTGGTGTAGGTGCTACATGAATGACTTCATGTGCCCTGCTACACACTGGTTGAAGTGATGGTTCAATAACCTCATCAAGTCTCCACCATCCTCCCACTCAATTCTTTTGAGAGAAACTTTTCCTCGAGAAAGGATCTGTTTCTAGAAATAATCACTTTTGCTTCCAGATCTGAATAGGAGGTATACCCAACTATTTTGGGTGTCCTATGAAGATGCATTTATCCGCTTTGGGTTCGAGCTTATCAGGCTAAAACTTTTCACATAAGCGTCACAACCCCAAACTTTTAAGAAATGATAGCTTAGGTTTCTCTAAACCATAGTTCATACGGTGTCATCTCGACGGAATTATGTGGTGCCCTATTTAAAGTGAATGCAGTTGTCTCTAATGCCTAACCCATAAACGATAGTGGTAATTTGATAAGAGACATCATGGTATGCACCATATCCAATAGGGTGCAGCTATGATGTTCGGACACACCATCACACTATGGTGTTCCAGGCGGTATTAGTTGTGAAACAATTTCCACAATGTCTTAATTGTGTAGCAAACTCGCAACTCAGTTATTCATCTCTATGATCATATCATAGACATTTTATCCTATTGTCACGAAGACCTTCACCTTCACTCTGAAATTATTTGAACCTTTCAATAATTCAGACTTGTATTTCATCAAGTAAATATACTCAACATCTACTCAAATCATCTGTGAAATAAGAGCATAACGATATTCACTGCGTGCCTCAGCACTCATTGGATTGCACACATCAAATGTATTACTTCCAACAAGTTCCTCTCTTGTTCCATCTCACTGAAAACGAGGCCTTTCAATCATCTTGCCCATGTGGTATGATTTGCATGTCTCAAGTGATTCAAAATCAAGTGAGTCCAAACGATCCATCTGCATGGAGTTTCTTCATGCGTATATACCAATAGACATGGTTCGCATGTCTCAATCTTTTCAAAAAACGAGTGAGTCCAAAGATCCATCAACATGGAGCTTCTTCATGCGTTTTATACCATTATGACTCAAATGGCAGTGCCACAAATATGTGGTACTATCATTACTATCTTATATCTTTTGGCATGAACATGTGTATCGCTATGATCGAGATTCAATAAACCATTCATTTTACGTGCAAGACCATTGAAGGTATTATTCAAATAAACAGAGTAACCATTATTCTCCTTAAATGAATAACCGTATTGTGATAAACATAATCCAATCATGTCTATGCTCCACGCAAACACCAAATAACAATTATTTAGGTTTAACACCAATCCCGATGGTAGAGGGAGTGTGCGATGTTTGATCACATCAACCTTGGAAACACTTCCAACACATATCGTCATCTCACCTTTATCTAGTCTCCATTTATTTCGTAGCCTTTTTATTTTGAGTTACTAATACTTAGCAACCGAATCGGTATCTAATACCCTGGTGCTACTAGGAGTACTAGTAAAGTACACATTATTATAATGTATATCCAATATACTTCTGTCGACCTTGCCAGCCTTCTCATCTACCAAGTATCTAGGGTAGTTCTGCTTCAGTGACCGTTCCCCTCATTACAGAAGCACTTAGTCTCGGGTTTGGGTTCAACCTTGGGTTCATTCACTGGAGAAGCAACTGATTTGCCGTT
This sequence comes from Triticum dicoccoides, assembly GCF_002162155.2. NCBI lineage: Eukaryota > Viridiplantae > Streptophyta > Magnoliopsida > Poales > Poaceae > Triticum > Triticum dicoccoides. Next base: position 459,721,671 of record NC_041393.1, read on the forward strand.
TCATGAAGTATCCCTTCTTGCCCTTGCCCTTCTTGAAACTAGTGGTTTTACTAACCATCAACAATTGATGCTCCCACTTGATTTCTACTTTCGTGGTGTCAAACGTCGTGAATAGCTCAAGGGATATCTATCCCTGATATGTTATAGTTCATCATGAAGCTCTAGTAGCTTGGTGGCAGTGACTTTGGAGAACCATCACTATCTCATCTGGAAGATTAACTCCCACTCGATTCAAGCGATTGTAGTACTCAGACAATCTGAGCACATGCTCAACGATTGAGCTTTTATCCCTTAGTTTGCAGGCTTAAGAAACTTGTCGGAGGTCTCATACCTCTTGACGTGGGCCCGAGCCTGAAATCCCAATTTCAGCCCTTGGAATATCTCATATGTTCTGCGATGTTTCAAAAACGTCTTTGGTGCCTCAATTCTAAATCGTTTAGCAATACGCACTGAACTATCACGTAGTCATCAAAACATGTATGTCAGATGTTCGCAACATCCACAGACGCGCTCGAGGTTCAACACACCGGGCGGTGCATTAAGGACATAATCCTTTTTGTGTAGGAATGAGGACAATCCTCGGTATACGGACCTAGTCCGCATAATTGCTACTGTCAACTTTCAACTAAATTTTCTCTAGGAACATATCTTAAATAATAGAACTAAAGCGTAAGCTACGACATAATTTGCAAAGACCTTTTGACTATGTTCATGATAATTAAGTTCATCTAACCAAATTATTTAATGAACTCCCACTCAGATAGACATCCCTCTTGTCATCTACGTGATACATGATCTGAATCGACTAGGCCATGTCCGATCATCACGTGAGACAGACTAGTCATCAACAGTGAACATATCCATGTTGATCGTATCTACCATACGACTCATGTTCAACCTTTCGGTCTCTCTTGTTCCGAGGCTATGTTTGTACATGCTTGGCTCATCAAGTCAACCTAAGTGTTTAGCGTGTGTAAATCTGGCTTACACCCATTGTATGCGAACGTTAGAATCTATCACACCCGATCATCACGTGGTGCTTCGAAACAACGAACTTCCGCAATGGTGCATAGTTAGGGGGAACACTTTCTTGAAATTTTAGTGAGGTATCATCTTATTTATGCTACCGTCGTTCTAAGAAAATAGGATGTAAACATGACAAACGTCACATGCAAATCATAAAGTGACATGATATGGCCAATATCATGTTGCGCCTTTGATCTTCATCTTCGAGGCGCGGCATGATCACCATCATCACCGGCATGACACCATGATCTCCATCATCATGATCTCCATCATCGTGTCTTCATGAAGTTGTCTCGCCAACTATTACTTCTACTACTATGGCTAATGGTTAGCAATAAAGTAAAGTAATTACATGGCGTTCTCATTGACATGCAGGTCATAGAATAAATTAAGATAACTCCTATGGCTCCTGTCGGTTGTCATACTCATTGACATGCAAGTCGTGATTCCAATTACAAGAACATGATCAATATTATACATCACATATATCATTCATCACATCCTTTTGGCCATATCACATCACATAGCATACCCTGCAAAAACAAGTTAAACGTCCTCTAATTGTTGTTGCATGCTTTACATGGCTGCTATGGGTTTCTAGCAAGAATGTTTCTTACCTACACAAATGCCACAACGGTGATACGCCAATTGCTATTTACCCTTCATAAGGACCATTTTCATCGAATACGATCCGACTAAAGTGGGAGAGACAGACACCTGCTAGCCACCTTATGCAACAAGTGCATGTCAGTCGGTGGAACCTGTTGAGGTAGTCCTGGATTAGGGGGTATCCGGACAACCGGACTGTATACTTTGTCCGGACTGTTGGAGCGTGAAGATACAAGACTCAAGACTCTACCCTGTGTCCGGATGGGACTCTCCTTGGTGTGGAAGACAAGCTTGGTGATCCGGATATTATATTTCCTTCCTTGTAACCGACTCCATGTAAACCCTAGCCCTCTCCGGTGTCTATATAAACCGGAGAGTTTGGTCCTTAGAGGGACGATCACAATCATAATCATCATAGGCTAGCTTCTAGGGTCTAGCCTCTACGATCTCGTGGTAGATCTACTCTTGTATTACTCATATCATCAATATCAATCAAGCAGTAAGTAGGGTTTTACCTCCATCGAGAGGGCCCGAACCTGGGTAAACATTGTGTCCCTTGCTTCCTGTTACCATTAGCCTAAGACGCATAGATCGGGACCCCCTACCCGAGATCCGCTGGTTTTGACACCAGCATTGGTGCTTTCATTGAGAGTTCCTCTGTGTCGTTGCTGCAAGGCTTGATGGCTCCTTCAATCGTCAATAACGCGGTCCAGGGTGAGAATTTTCTCCCCGGACAGGTCTTCGTGTTCGGCGGCTTCGCACTGCGAGCCAATTCGCTTGGCCAACTAGAGCAGATCGACATCTATGCCCCTGGCCACCAGGTCAGGTTTGGAAACCTGAACTGCACGGATGATATCCGTGGAGACTTGATCCTCGACGGATTCAGGCCTATGCCAGGAGCGCCGGACAATCACGATGAGCACGACTTAGACCTGCTGTCAGTTAATGCTCGGGATATCGCCCCAGCAGGAGCCCGGACCAAAATCCAGAGTAGATCGCGCCGCCCGAGGACGGGTGGATGGACCCCACCCCGCAGGCCGCACACTCTTCGGTGTTAGAGCCGAACACAGGTCTCACGCCTAGAGAAGCCTGTGACACCGAACTCTCGGACTCGTATCCGACTGTGGGTCCCAGTCCGCGTGCTCCTGAGTCCGTCAAACCTGGTTGGGCTCCTGTAATGGAGTTCACCGCAGCGGACATTTTCCATCACTCGCCCTTTGGCAATGTGCTGAACTTGTTGAAGTCTCTCTCCTTGTCAGGAGACTCTTGGCCGAACTATGTCCGACTCGAGTGGGAAGCGGGCGATGAAGGAATTCGTTGCCCACCCACCACCCACTTCATTGCCACGGTCGATGACTTAACCGACGTGATTGACTTCGACTCCGAAGACATCGACGGTACGGACGACGAGGCAGGAGAAGAACAGGAGCCACCGCTCACCGGGCGATGGACAACCACCTCCTCATATGATATATATATGGTGGACACCCCCCAAAAGAAACCAATGGCAATGAGGCAATGGAGGATAACCCCTCAGGGAAGAAAGCCAAGCATGGGCGTCGTCAACGCCGCTCCAAGCCTCGCCACAACAATACTGGCACAGGAGATGAAAACAATCCGGATGGTGCCAAAGACGAATACAACCCTGATCAGCCTGCCTTCAAGCAGGCCGGATTAGCCATGGTGGGATACTTGGAGAGGAACAACTATATGCCCTCCTCCGAAGACGAGGTAAGCCTCGGCAATGTCAAATTCGGCGTGCCTGAAGATCCCGTGGAACAGGTCCGCTTCAAGCGATGGCTCATGGCCATTGCGAGGAGCCTGCAAAGGAAGCAATAGCAGCTCAAAGCTGACCAAGATTTGCTCGTGGACAGATGGACCAACGTCCTGGCCATGGAAGAATACGGACTCGACCGCCCCGGCAAAGGGCACACATGGCATAATTTGCTACCTCAACCTAAGAAGAAGAACCTAAGGCACATACACCAACGTCCACATACCACCATAGTCCAAGACAATACAAAGGATACACGAGGAGGAATCCTCCGGCCTCGGCGCAATCGTCACAAACGTCAAGTCAGGGAAGTTGGTGCCGAATTCAGCGGTCCCCAGTCCGGTCAGCGAAAAAGAACAACCCAGGCCCATCTGACTCAGGCAGCATGCTCGATCAACCATGCGAAATTCACTATACCCCCAGGAGGGCGGCCAAGCATACCAACAGAGAATGCAGGATCTTCCAAACAAAACGGCCGATCTTGCGCTGGGACCAATGACAGAACCAGTCAAACATGGCAAGGACGATCCCCTCACAGTACGAAAATACGGACAATCATCTCTAATCACATCGACCGTCCGGACAACACCAGCCATAGCAATTCTATTGCGTTCCCTATCTACCTAGTAGCATGGGGGCTCCATTTTACAAGAGCCCCCACAGGCATACAATTATTAGTAACATCTCCTCAAAGATGCAAGGTGCAAAGGCCAAGTTTTAACTGACCCACCATACTAACGGTTGTCTTCGGACCACCAAACAAATACCACACCGAAAAATAAGTCTTCGGCATTATCCCTTCATATAGTAATTACCACATACTATTGGGACGAGCCACGTTGGCTAGATTCAACGAGGTAGAACGTCAGGCCAGTCCCACGTGACATAGTCACAGTCATGGGCAAGGTCAAGACCCACCCTTAGAGTGGAAATCATACTGCCACTGGAATAGCGAGTCGTGCCTGTTTATCAAATTTTGATTTGGCAGCCAAACACCCGGACACCAATTGAGGAATCCACATTACTTTACGGTATGGTTCAGCTAGGATCCACTCAAGCACCCGCGGTCCAAACACAACGGTACATGCAGCTGCCTTTAAGCATTTGTCTTTACGGACTAACTTTGGTGCAGAATAGGACTGGCGACGCGGAATCATCTCGGACGCACAAGGCAGGCAGTCCGGATACACCTCAGATCCACCCACAGCCTCCTCCAGTCCGGCCATGACAGGTTCCGCCAAAAATACCCCTTTTCATAAGCATACACCGAACTCATATGCATAGACATGTCATTTTACTACAATGCGTAGACTTAAATAACACTTACCGGCCGTTGTTTCTCTTTGACGCCTCTTTGTCAAAAAGGCACCCACGCCTTGTGTTATGCCCGATTATGCCAGGGGCTACATAGTATGGCAATAAAGTCCGACCACCTTTTCGGTCGCTCGGCACCCCGAACTTATAGCACTATATGCATCAGCTCCGAATCATGTCTTGGGTCATTGGTTGGGTTTGCCCGGCTCCCATGTTTTGGTACCTTACGTTCCGCCCCATTGGCTAAGGTAGCGCTGGGAGAACTACTGTGATTGTGTCCTGGTTCTTCCGGACGAGCACCTCAATAGAGAAAGCCAAAAACTGACTGTCATGATACAACGAGAGCTGGTCAGCTGTTTGAGAGGTCGTAAAATCCTTAAAGATTTATTCCGCATAATGCCATTATAAATGCAGAGTGCGACAGATCGGTCTTTCGATCAGGCGCCGATAGAGCCCCCAGTTCGGCCTTCCGAACACTAGGGGCTGTGCCGACCATACTCGAATTCCTATGGCTAAGTGAGAGTGATAAGTCCCTATAGTTCGATTGCCTGGTTCGTGGTGAGGAACACCTCCTTAAAAGGACCCAACCATGGGATAAAGAGTGTTCAGGTATGTCCCGAACACCCCCGTACTTTTACGTGGGGGCAGAAGCCGACGACTGGCCAACTCTCAGGATTTACATACATTAAACAGCCGCACAGGAAGAACAAACGTTCAAACAAAACATGCAATAAATAATAAAAGTGCCATTATCCCATATTACAAAGAACGGCACAATTGCCTTCAGGGAAATATAATGTCTTTGGTACACTTATCCGCCACAAGGCGGGCTCCTTTTAGTACACCTTCATAGTACATCTCGGGCTTGCGGTGCTCCTTACCCTCCGGCGGCCCCTCAGTCATCAGCTTCTCCGCATCAAGCTTCCCCCAATGCACCTTTGCACGGGCAAACGCCATGCGCGCACCCTCTATACAGACCGATCGCTTAACAACATCAAGCCGAGGGCAGGTGCCAACAATCCGCTTCACGAGTCCGAAGTAACTGCTCGAAATTGGCTCTGTGGGCCACAGCCGGACAACCAAGTCCTTCATGTCTAGTTCGGCCGCCTGGTGCAGTTCGACCAGCTGCTTCAGCTGATCGGTAAAGGGCACTGGATAGTTCGGCGCCAAATACTGCGACCAGAAATCCCTCTCCGTAGACTTCTTCTCCTTGGTCCGGTAGAATTGGGCGGCATCTGATATGCTGCGAGGCAGATCCGCAAACGTCCCTGGAAAAACAAGAATTCATCTTGTCGCTTAGAGTTCTTACCATTATCATGTAAAAATGGCCATAAATACAAAAGGCCTTACCAGCCACAACCTTCCGGGCCTCCTGAATGTCCCGCAAAGCTCCTCGGGCTTCTTCCCGAGCATCCTCCGTGGCTTGTAGAGCTTGGGCGAGTTCGGATTCTTTCCCTACTAGACTCTACTCCAGGCCCTCGCTTTTCTTCACGGCCTCCAGGAGCTCTCGCTCAGCTTCAATAACCCTGGCCTCGTGCTTCTCACGAAGAACCTGTTCGGCGGCGGCCCTATCATCGGCGTCGGCCACAACCTTCTTCAGTGCCTCAATTTCGGCACTCGCCCCTAGAGCATACAATGTAAATATATTAATTAGGCACAACTTCGAATTAGTGCTCTACCTAGCAGAGGGTTCTGACATACCTTGCTTGTCCTCCATCTGCTTCTTCACGTGGCCAAGTTCCCCTTCGGCCTGTTCCTGACGCTACTTTAGTTCGAACACCTCCGCACTATGAGCGGCGGACGTTCCTGTAGACACCTGTTTTCAAACAAAGGGATGCACGTCATTAGTTGAGTCTCCTGCAAAAACGGAAATTTTTGATCCCCTGTTCGGCTCTCTTTTGCCGGATAGTGTATCAGGGGCTACTACTCATATTATGACAATTCCTTAAAGGTTTCTTAGAAAACATACCTGAAAGCCCTTCATAAGACTAAGGCAGGATTCGTTCAGCCCGCTCTCAGCGGAATGAATCTTTTCAATCACCGCGCCCATGAGGGCGTGATGTTCATCAATGATAGACACGCTCCTTAGCGCCGCCGACAGGCCGCCCGGCTTGGGCACTAGCCGCTGGTGGAACAGGCAAGCCCCCCAAAGGCGGCTGCTCACCTGATCTTGGAGCTTTAAAGGTCGCCAGGACTGTGTCCGGCTGGGGTCCGGACTGAAGATCACCCCCGCCATCGATGCACATAGGAGTCGGTGCTCCCGTGTGTCCGGCCCCAGGGATATGCCCCCCCTGGTCCAGGTCCCGCTGAGACGACACCTCAGTGTCGCGCCTAGGCTTCGGGGAAGGGGCCTCTGGAGGCGTCTCGCTTGCCAGGGCATCTGAGCTCAGCGAATCCTCCGATGAGGATCGTCCGGCATGAGACCTCGCCGGGCTGCACGATGTATGGCGACAGTTAAAACTGCTATATCCAAATAACCCCGGACACATATGCGTGTTCAGATTTTGTATACTTACGACTTTTCTAGGGGCTGGACCCTGGGATACCACTCCGGGCTGCTATCAGCAGCCGTGGTGGATGCCTCCGGGAGGGAACCTTTCCCCCTCTTCGGCAATTCGGCCTCCAGGGATGGGGAAGCCATCCTTTTCTTCCCACCCCCTGCGGGAGGGTCTTCCTCCTCCTTCGGCTTCAGAAGAAGGATGGTCACTGGAGTCTTTGGATTTTGCATTCGAAGCATCGCGGCGACGGAGGCCGCTCCGGGTCTTTTTGACCTTCTTGGAGGCCTCTTTCTTTGGCGCCTCGTAAGGCGCTGGGACCAGCATCTTCATCAGAAGAGGTCCGGTCGGTTCTTCTGGCAGAGGGGCAGGACAGTGTATCTGCTCCACCTTTTTTGTCCATCCCTGGGGTAATGGTAAAACATGATAAAAGTGTCCCCCTCAGGACATGCCAACTGAAGCATGGATGGACAAGAGTATAGCAGTAACTTACCGAACTTGCAGAATGGGATAATTGATACCCACGGTCCTCGGTGGAGCTCGGCCATGATTTGTCGGACTTAAAAAGCACCTTCCAGATATCCTTGTGGGAGGAATCGTAGAGCGCCCGAAGGGTCTGGTGCTCAGTTGGGTCGTATTCCCACAAATTGCAGGCCTGACACTGGCAAGGGAGAACAAGGCGAACTAACATCACCTGGACTACGTCGACGAGTTTGATGTCCTTGTCGACCATGCTCTGGACGCGCGTCTAGAGCAGTGACAGCTCATCGGACGAGGACCAGTCCAGGCCCTTCTTGGGCCAGGACGTGAGCCGCAGTGGGGCTCAGGATCTGAACGCAGGAGCCGCAACCCACTTTTTGCTGCGCAGTTCGGTGATATAGAACCACTGCTGCTGCCACTCCTTGACGGAGTCATTAAAGGTGCCCGCCGGCCATATAACCTTGGACATCTTGCTCACCATGGCTCCGCCGCACTCGACGTGCTCGCCACTCACCACCTTGGGCTTCACATTGAAAATCTTCAGCCATAGGCCGAAGTGAGGCGAAATTCGGAGAAAAGCCTCACACACGATGATGAACATCGAGATGTTGAGGAAAGAATTGGGAGACAGATCATGAAAGTCAATCCCGTAATAATACATAATACCGCGAACGAATGGGTGGAGGGGAAACTCGAGCCTGCGGACAAAATGAGGAAGAAACATGACCCTCTCATGGGACTCCAGAGTAGGGACGATCTGCCCCGCCGTCGGAAGATGGTGGCTGATCTTCTTGGCCAGGTACCTGACCCCTCAGAGCCTCTTGATATCCTTCACCTTGACGGTAGAGGCCATCCATTTGCCTCCTACTCCAGATCCGTACATCTTCAGAGAACCTCTCTTCGGTGGAGAAGAAGAGTTCTTGGGCGCTAGGGCTCGAGCAGAGGGGAATGGACTAGCAGGGGGAAAAGGCGTGGGTAGAGAGGGAGATATCTTGTCTCTTTATAGGGACGGTAAAGCTTTTTGCGCCTCCCGACTTGCCTAGTAGAACCCGCTAGTTCTCCACTCGCCGCAATTAGCGGTGCGTTTGGGTTACCCGTACCCGTATTGATGAGAATCCCGCGGTAAGGGGACACGATCTCTGCTTCGGCAATACATGCGGAAGAAACCGCCTCGCAATACGCGCTGAGCCTGGTTATGGAAAAACGGTTCGAATAATGACTCGATCATAGTATCATGTCATGTCGTCTAAAAAGTTGTCAACAGATTACATTTGTTAAATACCATCCTCTCTACAGTGGTACGTGAAGATCATCTTGCAGATCCGGACACGGTCTGAGTGTTCGATAAATACTTTGGAGTATTCGGAGATGGAACCCGCCTCGCAATGCCGAAAACAAGACTGCGCGCCGGATCATCGTCATTGAAGCCTGGTTCAGGGGCTACTGAGAGAGTCCTGGATTAGGGGGTATCCGGGCAGCCGGACTGTATACTTTGTTCGGACTGTTGGAGCATGAAGATACAAGACTCAAGACTCCGCCCCGTGTCCGGATGGGACTCTCCTTGGCATGGAAGACATGCTTGGCGATCCGGATATTATATTTCCTTCCTTGTAACCGACTCCATGTAAACCCTAGCCCTCTCCGGTGTCTATATAAACCGGAGAGTTTGGTCCTTAGAGGGACGATCACAATCATAATCATCATAGGCTAGCTTCTAGGGTTTAGCCTCTACGATCTCATGGTAGATCTACTCTTGTACTACTCATATCATCAATATCAATTAAGCAGGAAGTAGGGTTTTACCTCCATCGAGAGGGCCCGAACCTGGGTAAACATTGTGTCCCTTGCTTCCTATTACCATTAGCCTAAGACGCACAGATCGGGACCCCCTACCCGAGATCCGCCAGTTTTGACACCGACACCTGTCTCAAGTAAGCGTACTGTAAGGTCGGTCCGGGCCGCTTCATCCCATAATGCCGTCGAACCAAGATAGGACTAGTAACGGTAAGCAAATTGAACAAACCATCGCCCACAACTACTTGTGTTCTACTCATGCATAGAATCTACACATGGACCTAGCTCATGATGCCACTGTTGGGGAACGTAGCAATAATTCAAAAAAAATCCTACATGTCACTAAGTTCAATCTAGGAGATGCTAGCAACAAGAGAGAGGGAGTGCATCTTCATACCGCCACATAAATAGAGCTTTCAGTAGACATTAGCCCCCAAGTGCCAACTGTTATTGCTTGCAAAAGGCTTGGGACTTAATGTTTTGAACTAACATTGAATTATGATTTTGATCCGGTGTATGAACAGACCACCACTGCTCAACTTGAATCAGAGCTGTCTGACTTGAAGACTCATCTGGAGCTGCAAGAGGCTGAGACCCAGAAGGCGGATTCAAAATTTGAATTTAGTGTGCTGAAGCAGAAAAAATGAAGACCGGCTTTGAAGTTGATAAAAACGTCTGGGCTGAAGAGAAAATAGCCTTGACACAACGGGCTGAGCAAGTGGTGGCGGCTCTCCAGGAAGCGACCACTGAACTCACCGGCTTAAAACGCCAGGTGTCTCAGATGGTTTCTAGTATCTTTGGTAAGTCGCCTTATGATTATCAAATCTGAATATCTTCCTTGATGACATGAACCACTTGTAACCCATCCAATGATCATTTTGCATGCCCCAGAAGCACCAATCTGAACCAAGATGTTCTTGTGAAGCTGAAGGCGGTTTACACTTCGGTGGAGCAGCTTTACACTGGTGCTCAGCGCGCATTGGCCACAATTTATCCATCTAATGAAGCCCCCACACTCTTGTTTGATGTGTTAAGGAAACTTTCCGTCTTGCCCGAGAGGTTGAATGAAATGAAGCGATCATGTGCGAGAGCCGGAGCTGTGACTGCCTTAAGCCGGGCCAAAGCATGGTTACCGGTGTTAGACTCGGCCGATATCTCTATCAGGTATCCAAGCTTTAAGGAAGACGGCATTCCATTTGAATAGAAGGACTTTGCTGCTTGCGTGAAAGATATACGTCATCCGGCCAGTCTGATTGCCAATGAGTCAGACCTCACCAAGTATCAACCGGATTATGACGTGGGAAATCAGAAGATGCCAACACCGTCTTACAAAGTGAAAGGCCTGATCCCCCCAATCCGTAAGCACAATTTTGCTCCCGAAGTTGACCCGTCCAAGCTAATTGATGATGAAGCTGAGTTCCAAGATTTGAGTGGCATTGACTCGTCATCACCAACCTTCCAGGACGTAGCGCAAAATGAAGAAGCAAAGATGGATGATCCGGAAGCATCAGGCCATCAAGAAGATTGATCCGCTGGGCGGTTCATATTTGTGACCTTCTGAAAAATAGTTAATCCTTTGGACTCCGGGAGTCATGTAATAGGGTAGAAATAACTTTGCTCTACTGTGCCTTCGTGCACGTTTGTGTTATGCTCAATGCTGTTAAGCCACCGCTTCATAATTATCCTCTTTACACTTATCATATTGTTTGACTTGTGCGGATGAAAATTCTGAATTATCCTGCACACAAAATAGATCACAAGATCCCTTGGCAGTTTACCGCAGGGCGGGTCATAATACCTCGCATATATCCACTAATGTTTAAAATAGTTATAGATGAGGCTGGCTGAACCTGAATTGAAATATAATAACAATATCATACCTGTAATATTGAATTGTACTGTCGGTTTACGATACCTTGTGCAGTATGGGTGAGGACCCAAAGCTTCAGAAGCCAATATTTTCCAAGTGCTGGATATCATCATGTAAGGGCGAGTTGTCGCTTCTCATTAAACCGGGTAATAGAAACCACGGGTAAGCTTCAAATATGAGCTGTGAAAGTAAAGGCTGCATGGCCGGAATTACCAAAAGGCAAGATAGTATCAAGAAGAACCGGAAAAACTTCAAGAAATCAAGCAAAATGTCAAAAGCGAGGCTATGCTTCGAATACGAGCACGAAGCCGGACCATAAGGGTTAACATCTATGATTTGAATACGACCAGGAAGCCCCCAAATGGTTTTTGGTATTGCACCTATCAAAGGGGTACCGACAGCTATGATTCAAATACGATCAGGAAGCCCCCCCGGTGACCAAAGTATTTAATGGCTATGATTCGAATACGATCATGAGCCAGACCAAGAGGGGTTAATAGCTGTGATTCGATTACAATCCAGCCCCCAAGTGATCTAAGTGTTTATGGCTATGGTTCGAATACAACCAGGAAGACGGACCAAAGTGGTTAATAGCCATGATTCGAATATGATCAAGCCCCCAATAATCAAATTGTTTAACGGCTATGATTCGAATACGATCAATAAGCCAGACCAAAAGGGGTTAATAGCCGTGATTCGAATATGACCAGGCCCCCAGATGATCAAAATGTATACGGCTATGGTTCAAATACAACCAGGAAGCCGGCCAAAACAGGTTAATAGCTACGATTCGAATACGATCCAACCCCCATTTGGTCTTTTGAACTTATGATGACGAATACACATGACTGTTGAAGATGAGACAACAGAGACCCTGCTTTATTATAATCATCATAATATATACATCATCAAAATATATGTACATCATAAGAGCCAGTGGCTCAAGTGTAGTAAGGCCGAAGATGAGCGATATTCCACGGCCGGCGGGTCTCCTCTTCCGACTTACGTGAGTCCTTGTGCTCCTAAACATCGATAAGGTAGCATGACCCGTTGTTCAAGTTCTTGCTGACCACAAAGGGTCCTTCCCAAGGTGGGGATAGCTTGTGCATATCAGTTTGATCCTGGATGAGCCGGAGCACCAAATCACCTTCCTGAAAGGTTCTGGACTTGACCCGACGACTGTGGTAATGGCGCAGGTCTTGTTGGTAAATCACCGAGCGAGCCGCTGCAAGGTCACACTCCTCATCTAACAGGTCAAGTGCATCCTGACATGCTTGTTCATTATTAGCTTCAACATAAGCCGCCACGTGGGGCGAGTCATGACGTATGTCACTAGGGAGAACCGCCTCTGCTCCGTAGACCATGAAGAAAGGCGTGTAACCCATAGACCTGTTGGGAGTAGTATTGATACTCCATATCACAGAAGGTAACTCTTCCACCCAACAACCCGACGTCCTCTACAACGGAACCAGAAGCCGGGGCTTGATGCATCTCAAAATTTCTTGATTGGCTCTTTCATCTTGACCATTGGATTGAGGGTGAGCTACTGACGAAACGCCAAGTCGAATATGCTCACATTGACAAAACTCTTTCATAGCACCCTTAGACAGATTAGTGCCATTATCAGTTATGATGATGTGGGGAAAGGCAAAGCAAAAAATCACCGTTTTAATGAATTGAACCGCTATTGTCGCGTCACACTTACTGACCGGCTCTGCCTCAACCCACTTTGTGAATTTGTCAACCGCCACCAAGAGGTGGGTCTTTTTATCTTTGGACCTTTTGAAAGGCCCAGCCTTATCAAGCCCCCAGACTGCAAATGGCCAAGTAATTGGAATCATCCTCAATTCTTGAGCTGGCACATGAGCTCGCCGTGAAAATTTCTGACAACCATCACATTTACTGACCAAATCCTCTGCATCAGCATGAGCCGTCAACCAATAAAATCCATGACGAAAAGCTTTGGCCACAAGGGATTTTGAGCCGGCATGATGACCACAATCTCCCTCATGGATCTCACGAAGAATCTCATGACCTTCCTCAGTAGAGACGCAACGCTGAAACGCCCCAGTGACACTGCGATGGTGTAACTCGCTGTTGGCAATTGCCATTGACTTAGACCGCAGGTTATCTGCCTGGCCAAAGTTTCATCCTCAGGTAACTCACCCCGGGTCATGTAAGCCAAATATGGTACTGTCCAATCCAGGATAGCGTGAAGAGCCGCCACCAATTGTGACTCCGGGTCAGGAACAACCAGGTCTTCCTCTGTAGGCAACTTGACAGAAGGGTTATGCAGAATATCCAAAAAATGTGTTAGGTGGCACCGGATTACATTGAGACCCCAATTGGCTTAAGGCGTCAGCCGCTTCATTTTTCCTGCGATCAATGTGTTCCACCTGATAACCCTTGAAATGTCCAGCAATAGCATCCACCTCACGATGATAAGCCGCCATAAGTGGGTCCTTAGAATCCCATTTTCCTGAAACTTGCTAAGCTACCAAGTCTGAGTCGCCAAAACATCTCACCCGGGTTAAGTTCATCTCCTTAGCCATCTGAAGACCATGGAGCAAGGCTTCGTACTCAGCTGCATTGTTAGTACAGGGAAACATCAACCTTAGAACATAACAAAATTTGTCACCTCGAGGGGAAGCTAAGACAACTCCAGCCCCCGACCCTCCAATTGCTTGGACACATCAAAGTGAATAGTCCAGTATGTGTTATATGGCTTCTCTTCAGGCATCTGCAGCTCTATCCAGTCATTGATGAAATCCACCAGTGCTTGAGATTTGATGGCAGTGTGAGGCATATATTTTAAACCATGAGGCCCAAGTTCAATGGCCCACTTGGTGACTCATCCTGTGGCTTCTCTGTTTTGACTAATATCTCCTAAAGGAGCAGAACTGACCACAGTGATGGGATGACCCATGAAACATTGCTTAAGCTTCCGGCTGGCCATGAACACCCCATAAACGAGCTTCTGCCAGTGTGGATATCTCTGCTTGGACTCAATAAGCACTTCACTGATATAATAAACCGGCCGCTGAATCGGATACTCCTTGCCAGCCTACTTCCATTCCACCACAATGGCTACATTGATGGCACAAGTGTTAGCATCCACATACAACAATAATGGCTCCTTATCAATGGGAGCAGCAAGGACTGGTGGCTCAGCTAGCTGCCTCTTCAAGCCTTCAAACGCGTCGTTAGCAGCATCACTCCAGACGAAGTTATCTGTTTTCTTCATCATCTGATATAGCGGTATGGCCTTCTCACCCAGCCGGCTTATGAATCGGCTTAAGGCAGAAATACGACCCGCCAGATGCTGAACATCATTGATACACGCCGGCTTTGCCAGGGAGGTGATGGCCTTGATCTTCTCCGGGTTAGCCTCAATGCCTTTGTTAGAAACCAGAAAACCCAAAAGCTTGCCTGCTGGCACACCAAAAATGCACTTTGCCGGGTTAAGCATCATCTTGTAGACCCGGAGATTATTGAAGGTTTCTTTCAAATCATCTATCAAAGTTTCCTTCTCTCTGGATTTCACCACAATGTCGTCCACATAAGCATGAACATTGCGCCTAATCTGACTGTGAAGACAATTCTGCACACATCTCTGATAAGTCGCCAGGGCACTCTTGAGCCCAAAAAGCATAGACATATAGCAGAAGGCTCCAAAGGGAGTAATGGAAGTTGTCTTCTCTTGGTCCTTAACTGCCATATTGATCTGATGATAACCAGAATAAGCATCCAAAAAACTCAAACACTCACAACCCGCCGTAGCATCAATGATTTGAACAATACGAGAGAGAGCAAAAGGATCAGCGGACATGCCTTGTTTAAGTCCGTGTAATCCAGACACATGCACCAAGTGCCATTCTTCTTAAGCACTAGCATCGGGTTAGCCAACCACCCTGGATGAAAAACTTCAACAATGAACCCAGCCGCCAAGAGCCGGCCTATTTCTTCACCAATGGCCTTACGCCTCTCCTCGTTGAAACGACGAAGGAATTGCTTGACCGGCTTAAATTTCGGATCAATATTGAGAGTGTGCTCAGCGAGTTCCCTTGGTACACCCGGCATGTCAAAAGGTTACCATGAAAAGATGTCCCGATGAACTCGATGAGAGCACTTTCCTATTTTGGATCCAAGTTAGCACTGATACTGAACTGCTTGGATGAATCGCCAGGAACAAAATCAACCAGCTTGGTGTCTCATACGTCTCCATCGTGTCTATAATTTTTGTTTATTCCATGCCAATATTATTCAACTTTCATATACTTTTGGCAACTTTTTATATTATTTTTGGGACTAACATATTGATCCAGTGCCCAGTGACAGTTCCTGTTTGTTGCATGTTTTTTGTTTCGCAGAAACCCAGTATCAAATGGAGTCCAAACGGGATAAAAACGAACGGAGCTTATTTTTGGAATATTTATGATTTTTCGGAAGTAAAATCAATGCGAGACGGTGCCCAAGGTGGCCACGAGGCAGGGGGCGCGCCTGCCCATACTGGGCGTGCCCCTGACCCTCATGGGCCCCTTGTAAGGCAGTTGATGCTCTTCTTTGGCCACAAGAAAGATAATTTTTGGAAAAATATCTGGGCAAAGGTTTCAATCCAATCGGAGTTACAGATCTTCGGATATAAAAGAAATAGTGCCAGGGCAGAATCCTAGAACGCACAAATAGAGAGAGACAGAGAGATAGATCCAATCTCGGAGGGGCGCTCGCCCCTCCCACGCCATGGGAGCCAAGGACCAGAGGGTAAACCCTTCTCCCAGCTAGGGAGAAGGTCAAGGAAGAAGAAGAAGGGGGGCTCTCTCCCCCTTGCTTCCGGTGGCGCCAGAACGCCGCCGGGGCCATCATCATCACTGTGATCTACACCCACAACTTCACCGCCTTCATCACTAGCTCTTCCCTCCTCTATGCAGCGGTGTAACCCCTCTTTTACCCACTCTAATCTCTACTTAAACATGGTGCTCAACGCTATATATTATTTCCCAATGATGTATGGCTATCCTATGATGTTTGAGTAGATCCGTTTTGTCCTATGGGTTAATTGATGATCATGATTGGTTTGAGTTGCATGTTTTATTATTGGTGCTGTCCTATGGTGCTCTCCGTGTCGCGCAAGTGTGAGGGATCCCCATTGTAGGGTTTGCAATATGTTCATGATTTGCTTATGGTGGGTGGCGTGAGTGACAGAAGCACAGACCCGAGTAAGTAGGTTGTTTGCGTATGGGATAAAGGGGACTTGATACTTTAATGCTATGGTTGGGTTTTACCTTAATGATCTTTAGTAGTTGCGGATGCTTGCTAGAGTTCCAATCATAAGTGCATATGATCCAAGAAGAGAAAGTATGTTAGCTTATGCCTCTCCCTCAAATAAAATTGCAATAGTGATTACCGGTCTAGTTATCGATTGCCTAGGGACAAATAACTTTCTCGTCACAAAAAGCTCTCTACTAAAACTAACTTAGTTGCTTCTTTATCTAAACAGCCCCTACTTTTTATTTACGTGCTCTTTATTATCTTGCAAAATTATCCAACAACACCTACAAAGTACTTCTAGTTTCATACTTGTTCTAGGTAAAGCAAACACTAAGCATGTGTAGAGTTGTATCAGTGGCAGATAGGACTTGAGAGAATATTTGTTCTACCTTTAGCTCCTCGTTGGGTTCGACACTCTTACTTATTGAAAGAGGCTACAATTATCCCCTACACTTGTGGGTTATCAACACCTTTTTCTGGCACCGTTGCCGGAGAGTCATAGCGTGGGGTGAATATTCTCGTGTGTGCTTGTTTGCTTTATCACTAAGTAATTTTTATTTTCTATCCTTAGTTATGGGTAGGAAAGGCAAAATACCGAAAAAATTTGTTGTACCTACTGAACCAATGGTTGAAGAACCACTCAAAATCTATCACACTCCTGAAGGTTTTTACTTGGATCATCTTCGATCCCTTTGTACTCGTGCTGAAATCCCAACTAGCTTAGTTAAGGGCAAATCTTTAGATGAGCATGCTTGTTATGTGCGACACCGTATATCTGAAAAAGGGAAACTATTATTGGATCAAATTCATCGTTTGCAATGCTATGCTTGGAATTTATGTGAAATATATTATGTTACTTGTTGTTCTGAAAACCCTAAGAAACACTTTCCCTACCAATGTGAGTTTATTGATAATGGAATCGTATCTTCGTATGCTAAGGGTGTTTATAATTACTATGATGTTCAACAAATTGAAGAATTTGTTGCTTTTAAGGGTGCTTATGAAATTGCTTCTTTGATTGAAAAGTATGATGCTACTCTCTACAAATTTGAAAATTTTGCCATATTTAAATATTGTTATGATAATTATGCTTCTAATGCCTATGTTAAACCATATATTGAGGACTCCTCCGCTGTCCAAGACGAGACTAATATTTTGCAGGAGTCTATGGAAGAAGGAATTGATGAAACTGTGAGCTCATTGGATGAAAAAGATGATGAGGAGAGCGAAGAACAAAAGGAGGAAGAGCGGATTAGCTACTCGTGCCCACCTTCTAATGAGAGTAACTCTTCAACTCATACATTGTTTAATTTCCCTTCGTGCTTACCGAAGGATGATTGCTATGGTGATTTTTATGATCCCGTTGATTCTCTTGAAATATCCCTTTTTGATGATGTTTGCTATGCTTGTGGACAAGATGCCAATATGAATTATGCTTATGGAGATGAACTTGCTATAGTTCCTTATGTTAAACACGAAATTGTTGCTATTGCACCCACGCATGATAGTCCTATTATCTTTTTGAATTCTCCAAACTACACTATATCGGAGAAGTTTGTGCTTATTAAGGATTATATTGATGGGTTGCCTTTTACCGTTGCACATGATGATTTTGATAGATATAATATGCATGTGCTTGCTGCTCCTACTTGCAATTATTATGAGAGAGGAACTATATCTCCACCTCTCTATGTTTCCAATATGATAAAATTGCAAGAAACTGCTTATACTATGCATTGGCCTTTACTTGGTGTGCATGAATTGTTCTTTTATAACATGCCGATGCATAGGAAGAGAGTTAGACTTCGTTGTTTCATGATATATGTTACCTTGTTCTCACTACTAAATTACAAATCATTGTTAGTTAAAATTGGCTTTGATATACATTGGGATCCGGGTGGATCCATTACTTGAGCACTATATGCCTAGCTTAATGGCTTTAAAGAAAGTGCTTCCAGGAAGACAACCTGGAAGTTTTAGAGAGTCATTTATTTTTGTTGATTGCTTTTATATAGTTTAAAAACAAAAACAATAAAGAGGTGAACCCAAAACTTTTCAAAAAGGAAAGTGAAAGTGAGAAAGACAAGCATTGTTGAAGTGGGAGCTAGCCTTGAACTTTGTTCATGCTCATGGAAACTTTGTGAATCTTGATTACATAAACTTTTCAACAAAAATAATTATCCCCTTGTAAAATTCCATTGTATTATAAAAATAATGTGCCAAGGTTTGCCTTTAGGATGTTTACAATGCTTGTTGGTTTGTACGGTGCAGGACAGAAACTTTGGCTGTAGTGCGCGATTTTACATTTTTTACTGGAACGTCAAATGGTTCTGATCCCTTTTGCACTGTCTTGATGTACAAATTGTTTATGTTTCATAATTTTGGTAGTATTTTTGGGGGACCATAAGTATGGTGGATGTTCAGATTGCTACAGACTGTTCTATTTTTGACAGATTCTGTTTTTGATGCATAGTTTACTTGTCTTGATGAAACTATCAATTTATACCAGTGGATTAAGCCATGAAAAGGTTATATTACATTAGACACAATGCAAAAACAAAATATGAATTGGTTTTCAACAGTACCTAGAGTAGTGATTTGCTTTATTATACTAACGGATCTTACCGAGTTTTCTGTTGAAGTTTTGTGTGGATGAAGTGTTTGATCGAGGAGGTCTCGATATGGGGAAAAGGAAGAGAGGCAAGATCTCAAGCTTGGGGATGCCCAAGGCACCCAAGTAAATATTCAAGGAGACTCAAGTGTATAAGCTTGGGGATGCCCCGGAAGGCATCCCCTCTTTCTTCAACAAGTATCAGTATGTTTTCGGATTCATTTCGTTCATGTGATATGTGCAAGTCTTGGAGCGTCTTTTGCATTTAGTTTTCACTTTTATTTTATGCACCATGCTGGTATGAGATAGTCCTTGGTTGATTTATTGAATTCTCATTGCACTTCACTTATATCTTTTGAGTATGGCTTTATAGAATGCTTCATGTGCTTCACTTATATCTTTTGAAGTTTGGATTGCCTGTTTCTCTTCACATAGAAAACCACCATTTGTAGAATGCTCTTTTGCTTCACTTATATTTGTTAGAGCGTGGGCATATGTTTTGTAGAAAGAATTAAACTCTCTTGCTTCACTTATATCTATTTAGAGAAATGACAGTAACTGGTCATTCACATGGTTAGTCATAAAATCCTACATAAACATGTAGATCGCTGAATATGATATGCTTGATTCCTTGCAATAGTTTTGCGATATAAAGGTGGTGATATTAGAGTTGTGCTAGTTGAGTAATTGTGAAATTGAGAAAATACTTGTGTTGAGGTTTGCAAGTCCCGTAGCATGCACGTATGGTAACCGTTGTGTGACAAATTTGAAGCATGGGGTGTTTCTTTGATCGTCTTCCTTATGAGTGGCGGTCGGGGACGAGCGATGGTCTTTTCCTACCAATCTATCCCCCTAGGGGCATGCGTAGTAGTACTTTGCTTTGAGGGCTAATAAACTTTTGCAATAAGTATATGAGTTATTTATGACTAATGCGAGTCCATGGATTATACGCACTCTCACCCTTCCATCATTGCTAGCCTCTTCGGTACCGTGCATTGCCCTTTCTCACCTCGAGAGTTGGTGGAAACTTCACCGGTGCATCCAAACTCTGTGATATGATACGCTCTGTCACACATAAGCCTCCTTCTATCTTCCTCAAAACAGCCACCATACCTACCTATCATGGCATTTCCATAGCCATTCCGAGATATATTTCCATGAAACTTCCATCATCATCATATACATGACTTGAGCATTCATTGTCATATTGCCTTACATGATCGTAAGATAGCTAGCATGATGTTTTCATGGTTTGTCTGTTTTTTTATATCTTTGCTATGCTAGATCATTGCACATCCCGGTACACCGCTTGAGGCATTCATATAGAGTCATATCTTTGTTCTAGTATCGAGTTGTAATATTGAGTTGTAAGTAAATAAAAGTGTGATGATCATCATTATAGAGCATTGCCCCATAAAAAGGAAAAAAGGGAGAGTCCAAAGAAGCGTAAATAAAAAGGGGGCCAAAGAAGCCCGCCCAAAAAAAATAAAAAAGGGGCAATGTTACTATCCTTTTACCACACTTGTGCTTCAGAGTAGAACCATCTTCTTCATATAGAGAGTATCCTATATTGTCACTTTCATATACTAGTGGGAATTTTCATTATAGAACTTTCTTGTATATTCCAACGATGGGCTTCCTCAAATGCCCTAGGTCTTCATGAGCAAGCAAGTTGGATGCACACCCACTTAGTTTTAGTTTGAGCTTTCATACACTTATAGCTCTTAGTGCATCTGTTGCATGGTAATCCCTACTTCTCACATTGACATCAATTGATGGGCATCTCCATAGCCCGTTGATTAGCCGCATAGATGTGAGACTTTCTTCTCCTTATTTGTCTTCTCCACAACCACCATTCTATTCCACATATAGTGTTATGTCCATGGCTCACGCTCATGTATTTCATGAAAGTTGAAAAGGTTTGAGATACTAAAGTATGAAACAATTGCTTGGCTTGTCATCGGGGTTGTGCATGATTAAATACTTTGTGTGATAAAGATAGGGCAACAGCCAGACTATATGATTTTGTAGGGATAACTTTCTTTGGCCATGTTGTTTTGAAAAGACATGATTGCTTTATTAGTACGCTCGAAGTATTATCGTTTTTATGTCAAATGATAGACTCTTGCTTTGAATCACTCGTGTCTTAATATTCATGCCATGATTAGATTACATGATCAAGATTATGCTAGGTAGCATTCCACATCAAAAAATATCTTTTTTATCATTTACCTACTCGAGGACGAGTAGGAATTAAGCTTGGGGATGCTGATACGTCTCCGTCGTCTATAATTTTTGATTATTCCATGCCAATATTATTCAACTTTCATATACTTGTGGCAACTTTTTATATTATTTTTGGGACTAACATATTGATCCAGTGCCCAGTGCTAGTTCCTGTTTGTTGCATGTCTTTTGTTTGGCAGAAACCCAATATCAAACGGAGTCCAAACGGGATAAAAACAGATGGATCTTATATTTGGAATATTTATGATTTTTGGGAAGTAAAATCAACGCGAGACGGTGCCCGAGGTGGCCACGAGGTAGGGGGGCGCGCCTGCCCATACTGGGCGCGCCCCTGACCCCCGTGGCCCCTCGTAAGGCGGTTGATGCTCTTCTTTGGCCGCAATAAAGCTAATTTTTGGAAAAATATCTGGGCGAAGGTTCCCAGGGGCCCATGAACCGGTGCCAGGGCAGAATCCTAGAACGCAGAAACAGAGAGAGACAGAGAGACGGATCCAATCTCGGAGGGGCTCTCGCCCCTCCCATGCCATGGGAGCCAAGGACCAGAGGGGAAACCCTTCTCCCATCTAGGAGAAGGTCAAGGAAGAAGAAGAAGAAGGGGGGCTCTCTCCCCTTGCTTCCGGTGGCGCCGAAACGCCGCCGGGGCCATCATCATCACCGCAATGTACACCAACAACTTCACCGCCTTCATCACCAACTCTTCCCTCCTCTATGCAGCGGTGTAACCCCTCTTTTACCTGCTATAATCTCTACTTAAACATGGTGCTCAACGCTATATATTATTTCCCAGTGACGTATGGCTATCCTATGATGTTTGAGTAGATCTGTTTTGTCCTATGGGTTAATTGATGATCGTGATTGGTTTGAGTTGCATGTTTTATTATTGGTGTTGTCCTATGGTGCTCTCCGTGTAGGGCAAGCGTGAGGGATCCCTGCTGTAGGGTTTGCAATATGTTCATGATTTGCTTATGGTGGGTGGCGTGAGTGACAGAAGCACAGACCCGAGTAAGTAGGTTGTTTGTGTATGGGATAAAGGGGACTTGATACTTTAATGCTATGGTTGGGTTTTACCTTAATGATCTTTAGTAGTTCCGGATGCTTGCTACAGTTCCAATCATAAGTGCATATGATCCAAGAAGAGAAAGTATGTTATCTTATGCCTCTCCGTCAAATAAAATTGCAATAGTGATTACTGGTCTAGTTATCGATTGCCTAGGGACAAATAACTTTCTCATGACAAAAAGCTCTCTACTAAAACTAACTTAGTTGCTTCATTATCTAAACAGCCCCTACTTTTTATTTACGTGCTCTTTATTATCTTGCAAACTTATCCAACAACACCTACAAAATACTTCTAGTTTCATACTTGTTCTAGGTAAAGCAAACACTAAGCGTGCGTAGAGCCGTATCAGTGGCAGATAGGACTTGAGAGAATATTTGTTCTACCTTTAGCTCCTCGTTGGGTTCGACACTCTTACTTATCGAAAGAGGCTACAATTATCCCCTACACTTGTGGGTTATCAGTTTCATCGGTCGACTTAAACTTCAATACCAGATCAGGCTCTGTAGTTGGCTTTTTCAAAGATGTCATATCCGCCGGGTCAACATTGTCCTTGTAAAACTTCAATTCCTCTATTGCACAGACGGACTCAGCATTAGCAGCATCACCTTCTTCACATTCCATGGCTATCTTCCGACTCCCATGCACTGTGATGGTCCCTTTATAACCCGACATCTTGGGTTGTAGATAAACATAACACGGTCGTGCCATGAACTTGGCATAAGCCGGCCGTCCAAACAGAGCATGGTACGGGCTCCTGATTTTGACCACTTCAAAGGTTAACTTCTCAGCCCTGGAATCATGCTCATGTCCAAAGGCCACCTCCAGCTCAATCTTGCCGACCGGGTATGCCGACTTACCAGGCACCACTCCATGGAAAACAGTATTGGATGTCTTAAGATTTTTATCAGTTAACCCCATGCGATGGAAAGTCTCATAATAAAGGATGTTAATGCTACTGCCTCCATCCATGAGTACCTTAGTGAATTTGTATCCACCAACTTGAGGCACCACCACCAAGGCTAAGTGACCCGGATTGTCAACCCGGGGAGGGTGATCCGCTCTACTCCACATAATGGGCTGCTCAGACCATCGCAAGTAATGAGGAACTGCCGGCTCAACGGCGTTCACGGCCCGCTTGTGGAGCTTCTGGTCCTGCTTGCATAAACTCGTGGTGAAAACATGATACTGCCCACTATTCAACTGCTACGGATTACTCTCATACCTGGATTGCTGCTACTGACCCCCCTGGCCGGATTGCTGATTGTAACCACCCTGATTACCTTGATTATAACCACCCTGATTACCTTGGTGGCCCTGGAATCCAGAACTAGAACCGCCACCCCCGTAACCCGGGCCATGAGAACCGCCGCCGCCTGAGCCGCCGACTGGCCTATGATTGTTTTGAAACGAGTCAGAATTTTTGAAAGCCCTCATAATGGAACAATCCTTCCAAAGGTGAGTAGCTGGTTTCTCCTACGTGCCATGCTTTGGACAGGGCTCGTTAAGCAACTGCTCAAGAGTAGGACCTGGTCCACTGTTCCGAGGAGGCGGCCTCCCCTTACGACGCTGATTATTGCCCTGTGCATTGGTGTTAGCCACAAACTCCGAGCTACCATCAGCCTTGCATTTATCGTTGCCCCCTGATTTGCCGGGTTATGCTGCTGACCCTCGGCATTGCCGTTCTTCTTTCCCTTCCCTGTCTTTTCATAGTCAGACTCGGGGTCCTTGGTACTATCAGAGTCGACATATTTTATTAGGGCCGCCATCAGCTGCCCCATATCATTACAATCACGCTTGAGCCACCCAAGCTTCTATTTAAGAGGCAAAAATGGCAATTTTTCTCCAACATTAAGACCGCAGAGGCGGCATTCATGTTATCAGATGAATGTATGATAGCTTTGACCCGACGCACCCAATGGGTCGTTGATTCGCCCTCCTCTTGGGCGCAAGTAGCCAAGTCCACAATCGACATGGGCTGCTTGCATGTGTTCTTAAAGTTCTGAATAAACCGGGCCTTTGACTCAGCCCATGACCCGATGGAATTAGCTGGCAGCCCCTTTAACCAAGTACTGGCCGTTCCATCCAACATCATGGTGAAGTACTTGGCACACGCGGCGTCACTGACTTCCAATAATTCCATGGCCATCTCATAACTTTCAATCCACGCCTCCGGGGGGTAAGTCGGCTATATAATTAGGCACCTTTCGAGGTCCTTTGAAATCCTTGGGTAAACGCTCATTACGCAGAGCCGGCACCAAACAGGGTACACCTGTAGATCTAGAGGTCACACCTGCCTCAATCGAAGTTGTTGGATAAACCGGAAGGGACTGGTGAGCCGCCCGCTGAGCCGCCTGCTCGGCTTCTTGACACACTTTGTCCTGATAAACCAAGTTAAGAGCTCCATCACGCGCCGGGTCATGCCCACGCGGCTGGTCACGGTGCTGGGCATTGCTTGAAACTGTCGGTGAGTCCATGTGCCTACTATAACCCCGGCTTGGGCGAGGGGTCGAGTGAATCCTATCTCGACTATAAGAATACGCCTCCTACTGCGCCAATGTTGTCTGAAGAAGTTCTTTGACCCTTCGTGTTTCAACCGCCTTTGGAGAGTCACCGTCCACCGGGAGAGCCGCCAATCGTGATGCCACAGCAATCATGTTCTCCAAAGGATTAGAATAATGACCAGGTGGTGTCAGTACATGCTGAGGCGGGGCGGTATTCAGACGAGGGGGTTCCATCATGCGTGGTTGAATCGACGTCCCAACCCTGGGTGTTGCGGCCCGGTTTACCTCCGACGGGTTAATGGGCCCTGCACTAGGCGTGTGGAAGAGGTTTCATTGGGCCTGAGCATCCAAAGTAGCCCATTCCACAGCTATCCTGACGTCCTCTGCCGCCATGTCTTCCTTGGCTAGTGCTACCTCATCACGTAACTTTGCCACCTTCGCATCATGCTGAGCTTGATTCGCCGGGTTGACCACGGTTGTTAACATAGCCGTTAATTTATCCATTAAAGCCATCAAAACCTGAGTCGGCGGGCGCGCAGGGCCTCCTACCCCGGCTGCCGTCACTGCCGCTGACCCGGAAGTCATCGCTGCGGGGGTTGAAGAATTTTGCCCAGGCTGGGTACCAACCATGAAGATCTCGACTCTATTTGGCGGCTCATAGGGGTCTGGAATACTGTCGCCAACAGAATAACCCCCAAGCCCGCCATCTTGCAGCTGATACAACGAAGTAGTCTCGCCCGTGGTTGACTCACCATCAGAGTAGATGGCAGTCTCACCACCAGACATAGATCCTTCATCAAATTCCGCTCCATGGATGCATCCCATGAAGGCACGCTTCACGGCGGGCTGACCTCGAGCGAATCTTGCACACTGAGCCGTCTCGATGATGTTGGTGCAGATGTCCGGCTCGGGGCCCGGCTTGCCGATCTTGCCGATGAAGATGTGGATTCCATCGAAAGGGACCCAGTACCCATACTCAATTGAGCCGGCCTCGGGGCCCCAGCCTGCATTGTCGATGTTGAGCTTGCCGTGACCACTCTTGGTCATCCGGCCCATAGAGTATCCCTTGAGCTCTTTGAAGCTCCCCTTTAAGAACTGGAAACCACTGTGCGCTGGCACCACGGTGGGCACCAACTGTCATGGAAAGGTCACGGCAGATGTCCTAGCAAAAGGACTTAGTCATGGAGCCATCGCAACTAGGTAGCGTAAAGGGGTTAAACGGGACAAAGGACACAGGAGTTTATACTGGTTCGGCCCCTTGCGGTGAAGGTAAAGGCCTAATCTAGTTTGAGGTGGTATTGCTTATGTCTCGATTACCATGGAGCGAATCCGCTTGACCTAGCTTTCGATCTGTTGTCTCTTGTCCTGAACCGCTGCCGGGTTGTCCCTTTATATACACAGGTTGACGCCCAGCAGCTCATGGAGTCCCGGCCGGCTCATAGATAACGTGTCCGGCTTGGTGACTACCTTTACATGCCTTACAATACAAGTCTTTACATATATGGCGGTTTAGCCCTACCGGCGTTAATTCGCCTTTGGGCCTTGGGCCCTTAACTAAACCGCCATCTTCAATATCCTCGTGGGCTTCATATGATGAATCGCCATAGGTATAACCCGGCCCGTCCTGGGCGGGTCATACCTACTAGTTATATCCCCAACAGGTACCGTCCAACTAACAACAATCCCGGGGGAGTTTTATTTGCAATTATTTTGATTTGGTTTGAGCATGGGATTGGGCATCCCGGTTACCAGCCATTTTCTCGTGAAAGATGAGCGGAGTCCACTCATCGTGAGAATAACCCACTTAGCACGGAAGATATAGAGAACCCTAGTTGCTACATGACTGATTCGAGGATACAAAACAGATTACCACACTATCTATCTTAGGGGTGTGGCTTTGGGTTGCTTGTGTGTGTGTGTGGGTGGGGTGGAAACAGAATAACCGCATTGTGCCTTTCAACCGAGCGCACTATCACGTTAGCGCGAGGCCGAGCCGGGGTGAGGGGGAGGGACCCCCTCCCCTTCCCCATACGAGTCCGAGCCAGGAACAAGCCAGAGTAGGCGACGACGCGGCATGCCACGTCGTCGCATGTGGAGATGAGTCTGTCACATCAGTGACCCCACTATCTATCTTAGGGGTGTGGCTCTTGGTTGCGTGCGTGTGGGGGTGGAAATAGAATAATCGCATTGTGCCTATTGACCAAGCATGCACTACCGAGTTAACGCGAGGTCGAGCCGTGGGGAGTGCGTCAGGACCCCCCCTCCCCTCCCCCTGCAAGGCCGAGCCAGGAACGAGACGGAGCAGGCAACAATGCGGTGTGCCGCATCATCGCATGCGGAGGCGAGTCTGTCACATTTGTGACCACATTATCTATCTTAGGGGTGTGG
>NC_041393.1:459749615-459762198 GCF_002162155.2 Triticum dicoccoides
CGTGTGGGGCTGGAAATAGAATAACCACATTACACCTATGAACCAAGCCCGCACTACCGCCTTAGTGCCAGGCCGAGCCGGGGGAGGCGGAGGGACTCCCCCTTGCCTCCCCCTGCGAGGCCGAGCCAAGAATGAGCCGGAGCAGGCAACAATGTGACATGCCACATCATCGCATGCAGAGGCAAGTCCATCACATTAGTGACCCCACTATCTATCTTAGGGGTGTGGCTCTGGTTTGCATGCGTGTGGGAGTGGAAACAGAATAACCGCATTGCGCATGTCAACCAAGCAGGCACTTCCGCATTAGCGCGAGGCCGAATCAGGAGGGGGGGGGTCGGGACCCCCCTCCTGCTGTGAGTCCGAGCCAGGAACGATCCAGAGTAGGCGAGAACACGACGTGTCGCTTTGTCGCATGGAGAGGCGAGTCCGCCACATCAGTGACCCCACTATCTATCTTAGGGGCGTGGCTCTGGGTTGCTTGCATGTGTGGTGGAAATAGAATGACATCATTGCGCCTATCAACCAAGCGGGCACTTCCGCGTTAGCATGAGACTGAGCAAGGGGTCAGGACCCCCTCCCCTCCCCCTATGAGGCCGAGCCAGGAACGAGGCCGAGCATGCGGAGGCGAATCCATCACACCAGTGACCCTACTATCTATTTTAGGGGTGTGGCTCTCACTTGAGTGCATGTGGGAGTGGAAACAGAATAACCGCATAGCACCTGTCAACCAAGCGCACACTGCCGCATTAGCACGAGGCCGAGCCGGGGGGAGGGGGTTCGGGTCCCCCTCCCCTCCCCTACGATGCCGGGTCGGGAATGAGCCGGAGCAGGGGACGACGCGGCGTGTTGCGTCATCACATGCGGATTCGAGTCCGTCACATCAGTGACCCCACTATCTATCTTAGGGGTATGGCTCTGGGTTGCGTGCGTGTGTGGCTGGAAACAGAAGAACCGCATTGCGCCTGTCAACCAAGGGCACACTACAGCGTAAGTGTGAGGCCGAGCTGGAGGGAGGGACCCCCTCCCCTCCCTCGCGAGGCCGAGGCAGGAACGAGCCGGAGTAGGCAACGATGCAGCATGCCACATCATCGTATGCGGAGGCGAGTCCGTCACATGAGTGACCCTACTATCTATCTGAGGGGTCTGGCTCTGGGTTGCGTGCATGTGGGGGTGGAAATAGAATAACCGCATTGCGCCTATCAACCAAGCGCGCACTGCGGAGTTAGCACGAGGTTGAGCCGGGGGGAGGGGGTCGTGACCCCCCTCCCCTCACCTCCAAGGCTGAGCCAGGAACGAGCCAGAGCAGGCGACGACACGGTGTTCCTCGTCGTCGCATGCGGAGGCGAGTCCATCACATCTGTGACCACACTATCTATATTAAGGGTGTGGCTCTGGGTTGCGTGCATGTGGGGGTGGAAACAGAATAACCACATTGCACGTGTCAACCAAGTGTGCACTGCCGAGATAGCGCGAGGCCGAGCCAGGGGGGAGGGGTCGGGACCCCCCTATCGGTGTCAAAACTGGCGGATCTTGGGTAGGGGCCCCGATCTATGCGTCTTAGGCTAATGGTAACATGAGACAAGGGACACAATGTTTACCCAGGTTCGGGCCCTCTTGATGGAGGTAAAACCCTACTTCCTGCTTGATTGATATTGATGATATGAGTAGTACAAGAGTTGATCTACCACGAGATCGTAGAGGCTAAACCCTAGAAGCTAGCCTATGATGATTATGATTGTGATCGTCCCTCTAAGGACTAAACCCTCCGGTTTATATAGACACCGGAGAGGGCTAGGGTTTACATGGAGTTGGTTACAAGGAAGGAAATATAATATCCGGATCGCCAAGCTTGTCTTCCACGCAAAGGAGAGTCCCATCCGGACACGGGACGGAGTCTTGAGTCTTGTATCTTCATGGTCCAACAGTCCGGCCAAAGTATATAGTCCGGATGTCCAGATACCCCCTAATCCAGGACTCCCTCAGTAGCCCCTGAACCAGGCTTCAATGACGATGAGTCCGGCGCGTAGCTTTGTCTTCAGCATTGCAAGGCGGGTTCCTTCTCCGAATGCTCCAAAATAATTATCGAACACTTGGACCGTGTCCGGATCTGCAAGAGGATCTTCATACACCGCCATAGAGAGAATGATATTTCATAAATATAATCTACTAACAACTTTAGACAAAGTGACATGACACTACGGTCGGGTCATTATTTGAACCGTTTTCCCACAACCAGCCATAGCGCACATTGCGAGGCGGTTTCCTTGGCATGTCTTGTCACAGCAGAGATCATGTCCCCTTATTATGGGATCTCCATCAATATGGGTATGGGTAACCCAACCGCGCAATCAATCGTGGCGCTTGGGAAATAAGCAATTCTCAACGGGAAAGCGGGCAGGTGCATCATTCGTCGCCTCTATAAAGGGATAAGGATTCCCCATTTTCACCAACGCCATCTTCCTCCTCTGCTTGTCCATTCCCACACCCTCGAGCTCCAGCGCCCTGGTTCACGCTTTCTCCACACAGCCAAACATGAACGGAGCAGGAGGCAAATGGGTGGCCTCCACCGTGAAGGAGGAGCATGTTGCGAAGCTCCGGGCGGCCGAATACTTGGCTGCAGACATCATGCACCGGCCACCGGACGAAGGGCAGGTCACTCCAACTCCGGAACCCCACGAGAGGGTCGTATTTCTCGCCCACTTCGTCCATGGACTGGGATTTCCACTTCATCCCTTCGTCCGCGGGCTCATGTTCTATTACGGGCTAGATTTCCATGATCTAGCCCCAAATTTCGTCCTCAACATCTTGGCGTTTATCATTGTGTGCAAGGCCTTCCTCCGCATCAGGCCTCACTTCGGCCTGTGGCTACGAATCTTCTGCGTGAAGCCAAAGATCGTGAGCGGCCAGCAAGTAGAGTGCGAAGGCGCCATGGTGGGCAAGATGCCCAACATCACCTGGCTCGATGGCTCCTTCATGGATACCGTGAAAGGGTGGCAATCGGGGTGGTTCTACATCACTGAGCCATGCAATGCCAACTGGGCGGCGGCTCCCAAGTTCCGATCCGAAATCCCCATGCGGCTCACCTCCTGGGAGAAGAAGGGCCTGGCCTGGGGCGAACCTGCAGAGCTGACCGGACTTCAGAACTGTATCAGGAATATGAAGGACAAGAAAATCAAGCTTATCAACATGGTCTAGGTCATACTTGTCCGCCGGATTCTTCCGTGCCAAATACGGGCTTTTAATCTATGGGAGTTCGTTCCGGCCGAACACCAGACGCTTCAAAAGCTCTACGGCATGATGCACAAGGGCGCATGGAAGGTTCTGTTCAAGGCCTCCGAAGTACCTCCCCCCACATCCGAGGACCGCGGAATTCACGCCGCGCGGCTCCCCCGTTCGGTGAGTTTTTTGACTACAACCGGATGCGGTTTTTCCCAATGTACTAATGGGGGAATCTTAAGTCATTGTGTGTATTTGATCAGGAGTATGTCAAGATGGCGGAGTGGATTGACTGTCCGGCTCCATTGCCAGAAGGTGCAACAGATGCTCTCCTGACGGAGATGTTAGTCCCAGCGCCCTACAAGGCACCGGAGAAGAAGGCCGAAAAGAAGGCCCCAGGGACCAGGAAGGGTCTCCGGCGTAAGGTTGTACCGGACGCCTCGTCCGAAGACGACGAGGCACACTCCTCCCCCAAAGGGGAGGAAGAAGAGGAAGGTGCCGCCCCATCCGGAGAGGATGGGGGGCCCGAGAAGGCGGGCCAAGGGACCGAGAAGGGTCCCCGGTGCAAGGCCGTCATACCCTCGTCATCCGAAGATGACGAGGCAGATTCCTCCCATGGAGGCGGGGGAAATCATGAAGAAACTCTGCCTCCCTGCACTAGAGAGGAGAAGAAGAGGAAAGCTGCCCTGAAGGGGGAGGCTAGGACGCCCAACAAGGGGAAGGCGTCCCTTCCGGATTACTCCACCACTGGCGCCTATAGCGAGGAGGAGTGGCTACCCAGGGGGAAGCCCCTAGTAAGATCGTAAGTATCCGCAATCTATCGTATTTTAGTGCGACTTGCTTCATAGTCTGTTATAACGCCGAACATATATGCAGTCCGGCTAGGGTCCATCCCGAGGTATCATCTTCGGATGGGTCCTTGAGCGATTCAGCGATGAACTCGCTCCCGACGGCCACTACTCCTCGGCCTACGGACGACACAGAGGTGTTGTCCCAAAGGCTCCCAGAGCAGGGGGAGGTGACTCTGGAGATGCCCCAAGGCGGAATTCCAGATGCCGGTCACATGGGATATAAGATTCCCGTGGATCGTGCCGACGAGAGCCGCAGCAAGCCGGGCTCTCAGCCGGATACTTTGCCGGAACCTTCGATGGTTCCGGATTCGGGCAGGCGGCCCCTCGCTAGGGAGGGTGAGCCGTCCGTGCCTATGACTTCCGTTACGCCAGAGGCGTCGGATAGTCTACTGGAAGCGCTTCGCGGCGCTTCCATGGATGAAGAGCACCGTACTCTTATGAGTGCGGTGATTCAGAAGGTTCTGTCCGCCAAGAGCGGACTAACCGAAGCCTGCACCAGCCTCCTGACAGGCTTTGAGGTAAGTAATAAAAATGTGAGAAATTATCACCCGATAGGTAGTAGCCCCTAATACTCTGTTTGGTGTTCGGAACGAAAAGCCAAACGAAGGGTCAATTGTAATCCGAGGAGTCTAATAGTAGGTGTGCATGTGAATAAGCAGGCTGTGCTGCTTGCCGCTGCTGTCCGCACGGCCGAGGTCGCCGGACTTAAACGGGACCTGGAGCAGGCACAGGGAGAGCTCGGCCTCATGAAGAGGCAGCTTGAAGAGAAGAAAGGTGAGTGATACCCCGTCCGCATATCATAAAAAATAGACAAAATTGGTTATTCTAACGACAAAGCGTCGTGACTTTGTAACAGGGGCCACCACCGAGGTGGCATCTCTAAAGAAAGCGCTATCCGAGGCCGGAGACAAGGCAGCCCTGGAGCGAAAGGAGCGCGAAAAGCAAGATGCTAGAGTGGGCGAGGTGCAGCAAGAGCTCCAGGAGCACAGCAAGAAGTTCGAGTCCTTGGAGCATGATCTGAAGATGTAAGAGTCTGAGCTTGCGAAGGCCCTTGCGAGTGTGAAACATGCCAAGTCCGAAGCCGAAAAGGCACAACAGGAAATCCAGGCAGCCAAGAAGATAGCGGCGGGTAAGACATTCTTTATGCAAAGCAAGCATGTGGAGGAGACATTTCTTTTACTTACCCGGATTCGGAGCTCTCCAGGGGCATTCGCAGATCTGCCATGCAACGTATCTGACGCCACGGAGTTCTACCGTGCCGAGGAGGGGAGCTCAACGGAGAAGCTGTTCTGGTCCCAGTATGCTGGAGCCGAACACCCGGTGCCTCTGAGTGACCAACTGAAGCAGTTGGTTGAACTCCACAGGGCGGCCGAAGTGGCTATGAAAGATTTCATAGTCCGGATGTGGCCTGGTGAGCCCTTGCCTGCTAGCTACTTCTGCCTGATAAAGCGGATGGTAAACGCCTGTCCGCAGCTTGAGGTGATCAAGCGATCCGTTTGCATTGTGGGTGCCCGCCGGGCCTTTGCCCGTGCGGAGGTGCACTGGGGCAAGCTGGATGCGGAGAAGCTGGTGAAAGACGGGCCACCGGAGGGCAAGGCGCATCGCTGCCCCAAAAAATATTATGATGGCGTGATGAAATGCGCTCATCTCATGGCCGATGAATGTACCAAGGACATGATCCTTGAGTAAATGTACTTCTTTCATTGTTGTAATATAAAGACGAAGTTACTTGCGCTATATACCGCTTTTTGATTTAAAATATTACCTTCTGTTCAGTTGTTTATAGAATTCTGAAAGTAGGCCATTCGTCGGCTTCCGCCCCCACGTAACTAGTACCGGGGTGTTCCTGGAAAAATCCGAACACTCTTTATTCAAATTTTTGGTCCCTTAAGGAGGTATCTGGCACAGCGAACAAGGCAATCGGACTATGCGGCTTTATAACTTTCACTTAGCCATAGAAGTCTACAATTTTAAATGTCGGCGAAGCCCCTAGAATTCGGAAAGCCAAATTGGGGCGCTATATACGCCTAAATCGGACGAAGCCGATTCCTCGCCTAAAGCGGAAAAAATCTTTAAGGATTTTAAGACCTCTCGAACTGCGACCAGCTCTCGCCGCATCATGCCGGTCAGTTTTCGACTTTCTCTACTGAGGTGCTCGTCCGGAAGAACCGGGACACAATCGCAGTAGTTCTCCCTGAGCTACCTTAGCCGATATAACGGAACGTAAGG
Organism: Triticum dicoccoides; assembly: GCF_002162155.2. NCBI lineage: Eukaryota > Viridiplantae > Streptophyta > Magnoliopsida > Poales > Poaceae > Triticum > Triticum dicoccoides. The sequence continues at coordinate 459,755,912 of NC_041393.1, forward strand.
TACCAAAACCAGGGAGCCGGGCAAACCCAACTATTGACCCAAGATATGATTCGGAGCTGATGCATATAGTGCTATAAGTTCGGGGTGCCGCACTGTTAAAAGTGTTCGGGCTTGTCTTGCCGTATTATGGGGCGCCATAAGGAGCCCCTAGCAAACTGAACGTACCAAGGTGTACGGATGCATTATTAAATAAACATTTATAGAAAAAATGTGCAAATAGGAATAATAAGCTGACGCTATATATTATCTCCCATTGATGAATAATACGTTTAAGCGTATGTTTACAATGAGTGCGGTTAAGCAGAAGTAAATATGACTATTTAACATGTCCTATCCAAGGGCGGGCTGCACGTAGGTATATAAAACAGGTATTACGATCGTGAACAGATTCCACCTGGGTATTTCCTTTGTGCGCAAAGCCTGTTGCCTCCTTGGTTTTCTCTCCTGTGTAAGTCCGACAATCCGGCTCTTCTGAAGAGGATGCCCTAAAGTAGTGTCCTGAAAGATAAAAAAGGGGGGGTTATTAAAGTATGTTGCGGTTATACCGCACTGTTGACCGAGTCACTGTTGCGCCTCCGCCTAAGCCCATGGTATTTTGATTGCGTAATTGTGTACGCGTGGCACGAATGCTGCTTTGATGGGGCTTGAGCGGAGGCCGGACTGCTAGTCGCGCTCTTGGCGTGCCTGGTGATCCTGTTGCGGGGTGCTCCGGACTCGCTTGACGGTGTTCGAGGTTGTTGTTGCCGGATAGGAGGTTTGTCGGAGAAGGCCGCATTGTACTTCCGCCGCGAGGGCTGCAGTATGTTCTTCTGTACGGAGAGAGCGGTCCATGTTTCCGTTGACTGTTATGACCCCGCGAGGTCCTGGCATCTTGAGCTTGAGGTATGCATATTGTGGTACCGCATTGAATCTAGCGAATGCGGTTTGTCCAAGTAGTGCGTGGTAACCACTACGGAAGGGGACGATATCAAAGATTAACTCTTCACTTCGGAAGTTATCCGGAGATCCGAAGACCACTTCCAATGTTATAGAGCCCGTGCAACAGGCCTTTACTCCTAGAATTACACCTTTAAAGGTGGTTTTGGTGGGCTTGATCCTTGAAGGGACGATGCCCATTTTGCGCACTGTGTCCTGATAAAGCAGGTTCAGGCTGCTGCCGCCGTCCATGAGGACTCGCGTGAGGTGGAATCTGTTGATGATTGGGTCTAGGAGCAATGCGGCTGAACCGCCATGACGGATGATGGTAGGGTGATCCCTACGATCAAAGGTGATCGGACAGGCTGACCATGGGTTGAATTTTGGGGCGACTGGCTCCATCACATAGACGTCCCATAGTGCTCGCTTCCATTCCCGTTTGGGAATGTGGGTGGCGTAGATCATGTTGACCGTTTTTACCTGAGGGGGAAACTTCTTCTGTCCCCCTGTGTTCGGACGCTGGGGTTCCTCATCGTCGTCGCTGTGCAGCCCCTTGTCCTTGTTTTCGGCGTTTATTTTACCAGATTGTTTGAACACCCAGCAGTCTCTATTAGTGTGGTTTGCTGGCTTCTCCGGGGTGCCATGAATTTGGCACGAGCGTTCCAGTATGCGGTCCATACTAGACGGTCCCTAATTATTTCTTTTGAACGGCTTTTTCTGCTGACCGGATTTGGATCCGCTGAATCCGGCGTTGACTGTCGTGTCTTCAGTGTTGTCGTCGTTGTTTCGTTGCTTATGTCTGTTGCGCCGTGGCTTGCCGTTATTGTCGCGGACATCCGAGGTGCCAGAATGTGGCGTAGTGCTACTGCGAGCCAACCAGCTGTCCTCGCCCATGCAAAAGCGGGTCATCAGTGTCGTGAGGGCCGCCATGGACTTGGGTTTTTCCTGGCCAAGGTGTCGGGTGAGCCACTCGTCGCGGATATTATGCTTAAAGGCCGCCAGGGCTTCGGCGTCCGGATAGTCGACTATTTCGTTCTTTTTAGTTAGGAACCGAGTCCAGAATTTCCTGGCTGACTCTCCGGGCTGTTGAGTAATGTGGCTCAAGTCATCGGCGTCCGGTGGTCGCACGTATGTGCCCTGGAAGTTGTCGAGGAACGCCTCTTCCAGGTTTTCCCAGCTGCCAATGGAATTTGCCGACAGGCTGTTTAGCCAGTGTCGGGCAGGTCCTTTGAGCTTAAGGGGAAGATATTTGATGGCATGTAGATCGTCTCCACGGGCCATGTGAATGTGGAGAAGGAAGTATTCGATCCATACTGCAGGGTCTGTTGTGCCATCGTATGACTCGATGTTTACTGGTTTGAACCCTTCTGGGAATTCATGATACATTACTTCGTCAGTGAAGCAGAGGGGGTTTGTGGCGCCTCTATGTGGCTATGTAGTTCGAATGAGTCGGGGTGGCTGTATTTGGCCCAGCCGGTCTTGTTCATAGTGTATCCGGCGTGACGATCATCGTCGCTTGTTGGGGCGTGCCCCTGCGATCCGTAGATCGATCTTGGCTGTCCTGCTTTGTTTTCCGGTATATCTTGCAGGTCTTGCCTATTACCCCGTGCCGTAGTGTATTTGCATGGGGGTGCGGGCTGGTATTCAGGCTGGTATGCCATTTTATCCCGGCCACGAGGTGGCCGATCAGCCATCTAGCGCTCGAGTCCGTATTCCTCAGCTCCCAGGACTTCAGTCCATCTGTCCGTGAGCAGGTCTTGATCAGCTTGGAGCTGCTGCTGCTTCTTTTTCAGGCTCCTCGCGGTGGCCATAAGCCGGCGCTTGAAGCGCCCCTGCTCCACGGGGTCCTTAGGCACGCCGAACTCGTTGTCGCCGAGGCTAATCTCGTCCTAGAAGGGGGGGCATGTAGTTGTCCTCCTCCGGATATCTGTCCGTCGCCTGTTCGTCTGGGTTGACCTGCCCGTCTTCCTGCTCGGTCTGCTCGAAGGCAGGCTGATCAGGGTTGTATTTGTCGTCGGCACCATCCGGATTGTTTTCGTCTCCTATGCCGGTATTGCTGTGGCGGGGCTTGGAGCGGCGTCGATGATGCCCATGCTTTGCTTTCTTCCCTGAGGGGTTATGCTCCGTTGCCTCATCGCCATTGGTTTCCTTCGGAGTGTCCACCATATATATATATATATCATATGAGGAGGTGGTTGTCCACCGCCCCGTGAACGGTGGTTCCTGTTCTTCTCCTGCATCGTCGTCCATACCGTTGATGTCTTCGGAGTCGAAGTCAAGCACGTCGGTTAGATCATCGACCGTGGCAATGAAGTGGGTGGTGGGTGGGCAACGAATTCCTTCGTTGCCTGCTTCCCACTCGAGCCGGACATAGTTCGGCCAAGAGTCTCCTAACAAAGAGAGAGACTTTAACGAGTTCAGCACGTCACCAAAGGGCGAGTGTTGGAAGATATCTGCAGCGGTGAACTCCATTACCGGAGCCTAACCAGGTTTGGCGGGCTCGGGAGCGCGCGGACTGGAACCTACAGCCGGATATGAGTCCGGGGGCCCGGTGTTACAGGCTTCTTTGCGGGTGAGGCCTGTGTTCAGCTCTATGGCCGATGAGTGTGCGGCCTCTGGGGCGGGGTCCATCCACCCATCCTCGGGCGACGCAATCTGCTCCGGATTTAGGTCCGGGGCTCCTGCAGGGGCGATATCCCGAGCATTGTCTGACAGTAGGTTTAGACCGTGTTCATCGTGACTGTCCGGCGCTCCCGGCGCAAGCCCAAATCCATTGAAGATCAAGTCTCCGTGGGTATTTTCCATGTGGTTCAAGTTTCCGAACCTGACCCGGTGGCCAGGGGCGTAGCTGTCGATCTTCTCCAGGTGGCTAAGCGAATTGGCCCGCACTGCGAAGCTGCCAAACACGAAGATCTGTCCGGGGAGAAAAGTCTCACCCTGGACCGTGTTGTTGACGATTGAAGGAGCCATCAAGCCTTGCAGCGACGACACAGAGGAACTCTCAATGAAAGCACCAATGTCGGTGTCAAAACCGGCGGATCTCGGGTAGGGGGTCCCGATCTGTGTGTCTTAGGCTAATGGTAACAGGAGACAAGGGACACAATGTTTACCCAGGTTCGGGCGCTCTCGATGGAGTTAAAACCCTACTTCCTGCTTGATTGATATTGATGATATGAGTAGTACAAGAGTTGATATACCACGAGATCGTAGAGGCTAAACCCTAGAAGCTAGCCTATGATGATTATGGTTGTGATCGTCCCTCTAAGGACTAAACCCTCCGGTTTATATAGACACCGGAGAGGGCTAGGGTTTACATGGAGTCGGTTACAAGGAAGGAAATATAATATCCAGATCGCCAAGCTTGTCTTCCACGCAAAGGAGAGTCCCATCCAGACACGGGACGGAGTCTAGAGTCTTGTATCTTCATGGTCCAACAGTCCGGCCAAAGTATATAGTCCGGCTGTCCGGATATCCCCTAATCCAGGACTCCCTCACCCCCTCCCCCTGCGAGGCCAAGCCAGGAACGAACTGGAGCGGGCGACGACGCGGCATTGCATGTGGAGGTGAGTTCTTCGACCACACTATCTATCTTAGGGGTGTGTCTCTGGGTTGCGTGTGTGTGGGGGGGGGGTGGAAACAAAATAACCGCATTGCGCCTGGCAACAAAGCAAGCACTGCCGCCTTAGTGCAAGGCCGAGACAGGGGGATGGGGAGGCACCCCTCCCCTCCTCCTGCAAGGCCAAGCCAGGAACGAGCCGGAGAAGGCGACGACGTGTTATGCCATGTCGTCACATGCGGAGGCGTGTCCGTCACATCAATGCCCCAACTATCTATCTTAGGGGTGTGGCTCTGGGTTGTGTGCATGTGGGGGTGGAAACAGAATAACTGCATTGCGCCTGTCAACTATGCTTGCACTGTCCCATTAGCACGAGGACGAACCAGGGGGAGGGGGTCGGGACCTCCCTCGCCTCCCCCTGTGAGGCTGAGCCAAGAATGAACCAGAACAGGTGACGATACGGCGTGCCGCATCATCGCATGCGGAGGTGAGTCTGTCACATAAGTTACCCCACTATCTGTCTTAGGGGTGTGGCTCTGGGTTGCTTGCATGTGGGGGTGCAAACAGAGTAACCGCATTGTGCCTGTCAACCAAGCGGGCACTTCCGTGTTAGCGCGAGGTCAAGAAGGGGGTCGGGGCCCCCTCCCCTCCCCCTACGAGGCCGAGCCAAGAACGAGCCGGAGAAGGCGACGACATGGCATGCCGCGTCGCCGCATGCGGAGGCGAGTCCGTCACATCAGTGACCCAACTATCTATCTTAGGGATGTGTCTCTGGGTTGTGTGCATGTGGGGGAGGAAACAAAATAACCGCATTGCGGCTGTCAACCAAGCGTGCACTGCCCCGTTAAAGTGAGGCCGAGCCAGGGTGAGGGGGTCGGGACCCCCATCCCCTCCCCCTGCGAGGCCGAGCCATGAAGGAGTCAGAGATGGCAACGAGGCAGCGTGTTGCGTCATCACATTCGGAGGCGAGTCTGTCACATCAGTGACCCCACTATCTATCTTAGGGGTGTGGCTCTGGGTTATGTGCGTCTGGGGGTGGAAACAGAATAACCGCATTGCGCCTGTCAACCAAGTTCACACTGCCGCGTTAGCGCGAGGCCGAGCCAGGGGGACCCCTCCCCTCCCCTGTGAGGCCGAGCCAGGAACGAGCCGGAGCAGGTGACGACGCGGCATGCTGCGTTGTTGCATGAGGAGGCAAGTCTGTCACATCACTGACCCCACTATCTATCTTAGGGGTGTGGCTCTCAGTTGCGTGTGTGGGGGGGTGGAAACAGAATAATCGCATTATGCCTGTCAACCAAGCACGCACTGCCGCGTTAGCGCGAGGACGAGCCAGGTATGGGGGGTCGGGACCCCCCTTCCCTGCTCCTACGAGGCAGAGCCAGGAACGAGCCGGAGCAGGCGAGGACTCGACCTGCAGCATCGTCGCTTGCGGAGGCGAGTCCATCACATTGTTGACCACACTATTTATATTAGGGGTCTCTCTCTAGGTTGCATGCGTGTGGGGGTGGAAACTGAATAACCGCATTGCGCTTGTCAACCAAGCGTGCACTGCCGTGTTAGTACGAGGCCAAGGAAAGGGGGAGGGTAGGGACCCCCCTCCCCTCCCCCTAGGAGGCCGAGCTAGGAATGAGCCGGAGCAGGCAATAACGCACCATGCCGTGTCATCGCATGTAGAGGCGAGTCCTTCACATTAGTGACCCCACTATCTATCTTAGGGATGTGGCTCTGGGTTGCGTGCGTGTGTGGGTGGAAATAGAATAACCGCATTGCATCGCTCAACCAAGCACACACTACTGCGTTAGTGCGAGGCCGA
>NC_041393.1:459762517-459902369 GCF_002162155.2 Triticum dicoccoides
GGAGCAGGCGACGATGTGGCGTGCCGTGTCGTCGCATGCGGAGGCGAGTCCATCACATCTGTGACCCCACTATCTAGCTTAGAGGTGTGGCTCTGGGTTGCGTGCGTGTGGGGGTGGAAATAGAGTAACCGCATTGCGCCTGTCAACCAAGCGCGCACTGCCGTATTAGCGCGAGGCCGAGCCGGGGGGAGGGGGTCGGGACTCCCGCCCGTCCCCCTGCGAGGCCGAGCCAGGAACGAGCCGGAGCAGGCGACAATGGGGCAAGCTACGTCATCGCATGCAAAGGCGAGTCTGTCACATAAGTGACCCAACAATATATCTTAGGGGTGTGGCTCTAGGTTGCGTGCTCGTGGGGGTGTAAATAGAATAATCATCACTGGGTCATTCTGTAGCTTGTACTTCTGCACGACTGCAACCCAGGAATGTTCAAACTCTGTTGGCATTAGCAGTCAGTTCAAGATGGACATGAACTCTTTGAATGTTGTATAGTTTTTCTATAGCAACGTGAGGTATTCCTTGAAAAACGTGAGGTAATCCTTGAATTTCTTGAGGATGTGCCAGCGCATAGCTTGTGGATGGTGTTTCGGAATGATTGTGGTATAGCTTTTGCCATTGACACGCACTGGTCTGCATGAATATAAAATCAGGATATATAGTTGTTATTGAACTTCATTGAGCTACCTAGTATGTAAAATGTAAATTGCTTTGTTGCACTGATATTGAACTTCTATGCTACAATTACTTGAACTTCACAGCTAGTAGTAGATCTATCTAAACATGTGCCATGTATTTTTGTTTTGTTGCACTGATGTTAAACTTCTGTGCTACAATTACATGAACTTCACAGCTAGTAATAGGTCTATCTAAACATGTGCCATGTATTTTTTACTTTGTTGCACTAATGTTGAACTTTTGTGCTAGAATAGGCAGAACTACATTTCTCTAAACATTTTTTTACATAATTTGTTTTTCATACCGCAATGTGGTTGAACTTCTATGAGTCATGTATCTGTACTTCACAACTAGCACTATATTTTTCTAAACATGTCACATATATTTTTGCTTCTTGTATTTGTTTTTGTTGGACTTCTGTGCTATCAGTGTTTGAAATGCATGGTTTACTTTCTTTTCAATTCTCAACCAATAGACTAAACATACGTGTGAGAATGCAAGTTGGGTGTTTGTTCTTCATGCACCGTACAAATGTATCGAAGAGCCACTTGAATGATTTTGCATCTTCGTCTCTAATCAGGGCAACAACAAATATCGTTGACTGCAAATGGTGGTTTGTTCCAACAAACACTCCCAGTGGCAAATGAAACATGTTAGTCTTGTAAGTTGTGTTGAATTTTACGCAATCGCCACAGTCTTGATATGCTCCTTAGTAGCTTGCATTGGACCAGAAAATGTTTTTTTATCACATTGTCGTTGTCTACTTGTATGTCATAGAAGAACTCATCGTTGATTGCCTTCATGTCTTTAAAGAAAGAACCATTTTCAACCCATCATCTAAGTCATGTTTTCTTGCATTCATAGCTTTCCTGCAAAATATATACAAACATGCATCTGTTACTTTTTCCTAGCAGGGGTGGTGATTTAGGATGCTATGTGCATTGCAGTATATGCATTTTCCAATACTTACTGGTTTAGTAGGTCTCATCCAGTCATACTCAAGAACTAGCTTCCATCCTCATTTTCTGATAGCATGGACATGATTGTTGTATGTTTGACATCATGGTACTGCAAGAGCTTTACGTACTGCAAAATAGTTTGGATGAGGTGGTGATTACGATTGTATTCAATGTCCACCACCACACAAGTGTTATCCTCTTGCACCTTTGCCCTCATTCTTGCATTGTAGCCTGTCCTCTGCAATCTTTTGTTTTGCTTCCTATGAGCTCCTGAAATAGTAGGATTGTGTTTCCCTTGGAACATGCAAACAAACTACTTGTTACTATCTTTCCCCCCATCTTCTTGATGCCAAAACCAGCATGCCTGGCATATCGGTTGTAAAATTCCCAAGCTTTGTCTATATTCTTGAATGGGATCTTAAGTCTTGGTATCAGATAATCAAGGAGATCCAAAATCTGCAGAAAAAGAAAAAATCAAACGCTCGTTAAAATGCAATTTTATAAATATGTTATGCTGGTGGTGCAGAAAAATGTCGGATCAGAACATATGTGTATATAAGTACTTAAATTTTTGGTCACTTACATGTGTGTATGATTGCAACTCCATCGGAGTCTGCTGCTAGCCTGCTGGGATTGGGCAGGGCGGGGTTACCATAGCATGGTGCAGGAGTGGATCACGAGGAGGTAGGAGGGTTGAAGATGGCATCTCTCTTGTTTGTGTCCTTTTGGGTTGTGGTGGTTGTCGAAGTATGGCAATCTTGTTTTTTTTTGTCTGCTCTTTTGGTGTGTGAAACAATCCACCAACCTCATGCCCCGTATGACCATGAGTTGTAGCAGCAGCATCAGCATCCCTCGGCGGTAGTGTGCAAAGAACTTTCCTCCGTGAGTGTGTTACTGTTGGAATTATCCTTCCATCTGGTTTACTGACTGCTCTTTCACATTGACGAGTCACACCGGGATAACCTCCAGAGTTATATGCAGAACCTGATCTAACACCCTCCCCCATTGGTGTGCTTGGAAGTCTGTTGGTGGATACATAGAATCCGCGAGGGATTTCCGACGTCACCCAATTAGGTGGAGGCGCAAAATGGTGCGGATCAGGTCGTGACCTAGCATCTTGGAAGTTTGGTAGGTTTTCAGGTGTCACCCAATTTTGGTGTGGAGCATATTGGGAATGCTCATGGCATGTTTGAGGTGTGACACATTGAGGGGGCGGCGCAACGCGTACAGGCTTAGGGCTGTATACTTGCTGCTGGGAAGTTCTAACTTTCTTTCTGCGTCTCTTATCCCACTGGAATGAAAAAATGTGTTAGCACAAGTCACATCTGCCTATGCTGGTATACTTGAACTGAGTATCCTTCAGAGTCTGAACTTCATAAAACTGTTTGTTAGAACAAAAAAATTGCAAGGGAAAGAGTGACAGTTTTTCTATAGTTTGAACTGAGCATTCTTCACAGTTTGAACTTCTGGTTTGCAAAGGGGGACAAGCCGCAAAGATATTTTTGAACAAGAATCACATCCATGTGAATGCTCAGTTCAACCTAACCTTGATGTGACTGCATGGTTGAACTTACAAGTACATTTACAACCTGAACTGCTTGTTTTCATATTTTTTTCATGTGTGCAGTTCTGTTTTATGGTGTTCTTCACATGTTTGTTTAATTTTCCTTTTTTGCACACAATCATATGCATACAAACCTAACCTCTGGCTCATTTACTAATTGAACTTCATATGTTGTTTTACCCTCCCACATTTTTTTACATATGCAGGCAGGCACTCAGATATTTTTATTTTGCAGCCTGGACTAATGCTCACACACTAGCAGAACTTCACATGTCGGAAAGAAATTAACAAAAACAAAGTATGAGGAAGTTCAACCATACCTTTGGCTAGAAGTTCTGCCACCCTTTTTCCAGCAGTAGATATGCCACCTTGAGAGCATTGCGTCGGAGAGTTTGGAGAGGACTCCCATGGAATTCCATGGCTGGCAGATAGCGCGAAGTTCATCTGGTTGCAGCAAGAAGTTCAGGTAGGAGGTACAACTCAGGAATATGTAGGAAGTTCAGGTACAGTATCGTACATGTGGACATGGTACATCAGAAGAAGCTTGCGCAGCTAGATCATCCCTGCTACCTTGGCCGTGCCATTCGCTGTACCTGGCGCCTTAGTCGTCGTTGGTGAGACGCAGGTAAGAGGTCAAGAGGGAAGGAGGAGTCCTCCGTCTATCCATGGCGCCTGTTGAATCTCCGGCGGCTTCGTCGCCTCCAGCCGCCGCGGGCTCCCTCGCGCCGGCTTCTGCCATCGCTCGCTCGCCCGCGCCGGCAGTCAGATAGGAGGTGGCGAGGGAGGGGGAGCTAGATCTTGTCAGTGATAGAGGTAGAAAGGATGGGAGGGAAGGAGCTAGATCCGGTTGGCGGAGCCGACGGCCAGCCGGTGGTCATCACGAATAAAGGGGAGGGGAGGCAGGGACGAGAGGGGCAGGGGAGGCGGGTCGGAATCCCGATCGGGGGTGGCCGCAAATCTCAGCACCTGGTTGGGCCGAGGGGTTTGGAAGTTTGGGAGGGCCCTGTTGGGCCCTATATAGGGATGCTATGATCAGAATAGTTATTCTAATACCATGATCATAATAGTGTTATCCTATGGTGCCACATCAAAGTTGTGCGTTGTGTATTCGAACATCACACAAACACCTCTTTGGGACACATGTAGATGGTGGTACGTAGTCCTATATAGGATGCTCACTTGCGTGCGACGTACGCTTCGTTCCTGTGGGCCCGCAAAGTCATCATCCATCACTTTGACCCAACGAGAGGGAGGCACATTTGACAAACAAGGATGATTAATTCTTTTAGGGTTGTGTTAGGGTAGGACTATATATATAGTATGTGTCGAATGGGGGATGGGACTAACATATACTAGGTGTCACATGAACCTCACTCTATGTGGGGACTTTGCGGTTTTTGAGGCAAATGCCACATCAAAGGTTGTGCATTAGGTATTCAAAACATCACAACCACACACCTCCATATATATGTTTTGGAACACATACAAGCAATGGTGGTTGTCATGTGGCACTCACTCATGTGGTTATTGGCGATGCTTCCATCTTTCAGCCCGCTTGGTCCATTACTTTCACTGACAACGAGAGAGGTTAATTATTTTGACTTAGGAGGGGATTAATTTTTTGTTTGTCTTACGATATAGGTCATGATGTGATATTACATATATAATAGTGCATGTGTACACATGAATCCATCCCGCTGGATCGAAAGGGGGGGAGCACACGACACATCATGAACCTCTTGCTCTGTATGGGGACCTTTGTGATTTTGAATGCATGCACCACATCACTGTTGTGCATTAGGTATTCAACACATATGCATGCATCACACACCTCCATAAATATGTTTGGGACACATGCACGCAATGGTTGTCTTTGGACACTCTCACTCGCTTGGTTATAGCGGCAAGCCTGTATATATATATATATATTCGTGGGACCGCATGGACGTACATCATTTCGACTGACGACGAGAAAGGTTACCAGGGTGGATTCTTCTTCTTTGCTTCGTGTTACCGTATAGTAGGTCGATCATTCCAGGCCTAATTAAGTTTGAGCGCATGCATGCTACGCATCGTGAACCCTTGCTCAGTGTGGGGATTTTACGGTTCCAAAGCATAGTGCCACATCAAATTTGCGCATTGCGTATTCAAACATCACACTCACCACTTCCATATACATAATTGGGCCACATGCATAGAGTTGGTTTTGTCTTGAGACAGTACTCCCTCATGAGGTTATCGGTGACAAGCTAGCCCATTTTGCGGGGCCATGTGGACGTCCATCACTTTGACCAACAACAAGCAAGAGAGGTTATACGATCAAGTTGGATTCTATTTGGTCTGTGTTACAGTACGTCTTGGTGAGATGCCCTCCCCCTGACACGTGTGTGGGGGGGTGGGGGTGGGGGGAGGGGGCTACTTTGCACTACCCACAACCTCCCTGGGGTCGGGGAAGTCTGATTATTTTGCAAGGCACACGTGCCACATCAAAGTTGTGAATGGTAGTTAAATATCACACCACACCCTGTTCATACATTTAGTATAGGGACACCCACAGGTGGTTCATATGTGGTCTCACCCATCTCCCGCCACAAACACACGTTTTTGGGTCAGCACATGGTCCACCTTTGTTCGGAAGTGAAAGGGGAGTTTGACCATATATATGATGGATTCCTATAGGTTTCGTGTTATGGCAGTGCGAGATTTCAAACCTAACTATATTAGGGCATGCACTCGTAGCTAGGATTCCCTTACCGCCGACACGAAGTGGGGTTCTTAGGGGGTGTCTGACTAGCAATACTGTGCGACAGGTGCCACGTCAAAGTTGTGCATTGGGTATTCAAACATAAAACCACCCTTTTCATACATGTATTTGGTCCACATGCACGTGTGTTCATGTCCCGACCCTTTCCCGCATTATTATTTTTGCCAAATTTATAAACAACAAATGAGTTGAATGCAGAAACCGTCTGCGATTGGGGACGCAACAGTCACAGTTCGGTCAGACTACCAGTGTGCCACGCCCGTGCCCCTGTAGTCACTCATATCAGCACAGTAGATTGGGCTCCACGAGTCTTGCCTCCCGCTCTAAAAAATATCTATTGCCTCGTAATCTTGAAAATATCTACCACCTGGAAGGTTTTTATGTCTGGTAGCACACGATTAGTATGTGCGGACCGTGTGCAATGTCTGTTACTCCCGCTCTGCTTCAATCCCTTGATTCAAATATTCAGTAGCCCCGACATTTTACTCCTGCCTCTGCATCCCTCGCAATTTAAAAAATATTTGCTCGCCCTTGATTCAAATTTTCAGTAGCCCCGCCTTGTTACTCCCGCCACTTCATCCCTCACAATCTCAAAAATATCTGCTCTCCCTTCATCCAAATTTTTAGTAGACCCGACATTTTACTCCCTCCTCTACATCCCTCGCAGTCTCAAAAATATTTGCTCGCCCATGATCCAAATTTTCAGTAACCCAGCATTTTACTCCGACCTAGTAAAATTTTTAGTTGTCGCGGTATTTCCTCAAACACCACCTTGCCCCCTCTACACGCACTCGAAAACCTCCGCTCACATAGACACACACCACACTCCCTCCCTCGAAATCACTGGTAGGTCGCCGCCGCCGCCTCCATGCTCAACCTATGCATGTGTGTCGGGGAGCTCGAGGAGCCAATGGCCCAAAATAGGTTTATCATGGCCTCTTTGCCCGACGCCGGCGAGGTGGCCGCCGAGGTGTCCCCATTGTCCTCTGCGGGCTCTTTATCGATCTGCCGTCACCGGCACCCGACCCGCCTGCCGCCGCGCCCCTATGCCGGTTCGAGGACTTCCCCGTCCTCCCTCGGGCCCAGCCGCCGACGACGTCCTACCTCAGGGTCTGGCAGCGGTGGTGGGGGACATGGGTCGCAGAGATTATGAATTGGGAGACCCATACCCACCGGTGGCTCAGTAGCTTCCACACGGTCGAGCTCGCGTCCATGGAGTACGACCACTGGCTGGTCTGCTACCACGGCTCGGCGGCTAGGCTCAATTTCTCCTTCGCACACATCCAGTCGACCTCGTCCCACCGGAGCTAGGGTGGTGAGCTCGGCGTGGGAGGACCGTGAGGCGTGGGAGTGCCTCGAGGCCAAGGACGACGACGAGGCCTACATGCAAGAGCTCCGCCGGTAGCACCCAGAGCTCGTGGAGGCGGAGCAGGTGATCTTTTCCGGCGCGAAGGGCAGCGAGGTTATCATGCTCTCCTTTGATGATGAGGTCGAAGGTGGCGAGGACGGTGGCACAGAGGACGTCGAGGTGGGCCACGGGGACGAGGAGATCGATGTCGACGAGTGGAGGAGTGTCTTCCCCAACGACCCCAACGATGGCACCGGCTCGGACCCAGCTCGCGGCACATCGTACCTGATGTGCAAGGATTGGCTCACCTCCACTTCGACCTAAAGTAGTTTAGTTTAGTTTAACTTTATGTTTTATGTTTGGTTATGCAAAACTATCTATGTTTATGTTTGAATGCATGCTACTTTCGGTTGAATCTGCTTTGAACTTGATCAAATTGAAGTTTGCAACGTTAAGTTTAGGGGATCGACTAAATGGCCAAAAATTGTTGGAGTATATATATACTCCACTAAGGGTTTTAGTCCGTTAACTTTTAGGGGATCGGCTAGAGATGGCCTTATGCCTTGTTTATTTCAGTTCTTCACAATGTGATGTTCTATATGTGCAACTATTTGACGTGCAGTTCAATTTCATCAATAACAATTTGAACAATACCACTATGAATTACGATATTTGGTTGTTGTTAAGGATGCTGCAGTTAACACGCCTTTTTGTTTTTTAGCAATAACTAGTGTACTTTAGACCTGCACAATACCAGTGTGAATGACTATATTTGCTTTTTTTTAAACGTTATGCCAGTTGCAGTTAACACACCTTTCCCCTTCTTATTTTGCTTAACTAGCATGCTTAAACCTGCACACTGAAGCTATCATTCATAGATTATGTTGTCTACCATGGATATATTTGGTTGATGTTTAGCCTGTTGTGCTTAACATGCCTTTATATGTACTCATACAGGACAATATTGAGAACAGCTGTTGTTTTCCATCAAGGTCAGTTTCATCGCATTGCTTATATATACTCACTGTTCAGGATATCGGTAGCTGGTACCATATAACACGGGGGCTGATAAGGGATTAATCGTCGAATCATACATTTCACTGAATATATCTATAACCCATTTATCGGAAGGTTAACTAGGGCCATATTCAATATATCTGAGGGTACATAGCAACATGCATTGTACTGAATGACTAAATATGAAATCCCAGGCTACATAGTGTTATCTTAATGTTCTAATAATGTCTAGATATGCATGTAATAAGATATTATATAATGGGATGGAGGGAGTGTTGTACTACATCATTTTGCAATTTTTGTTTAGCCTCTAATATTAATTTGGTGCTTTTAGGTACATATGTCATTGCCAAAGATCCACACTTTGACCCTTTTTGCATATGGGGCAATGAGATATTCATGAACCAGCATCAAGTGAGGAAACTGATAAAGATTGTTATTAAAAACGGGTCAAAAGATGTCAATCGGACTATTTGTTTACTATAGGACCTTGAAGTATGTCTAGAGGGGGGTGATTAGACTACTTGACCAATTAAAAACTTAACCTTTTCCCAATTTTAGATTTTGGCAGATTTTAGCTATCTTTGGACAAGTCAAGCAATCTTCACACAATTCAAGCAAGCATGCAAAGAGTATATGAGCAGCGGAAATTAAAGCATGCAACTTGCAAGAATGTAAAGGGAAGGGTTTGGAGGATTCAAACGCAATTGGAGACACGGATGTTTTTGTCGTGGTTCCGACAGGTGGTGCTATCATACATCCACGTTGATGGAGACTTCAACCCACGAAGGGTAACGGTTGCGCGAGTCCACGGAGGGATCCACCCATGAAGGGTCCACGAAGAAGCAACCTTGTCTATCCCACCATGGCCGTCGCCCACGAAGGACTTGCCTCACTAGCGGTAGATCTTCACGAAGTAGGCGATCTCCTTGCCCTTACAAACTCCTTGGTTCAACTCCACAATCTTGTCGGAGGCTCCCAAGTGACACCTAGCCAATCTAGGAGACACCACTCTCCAAGAAGTAACAAATGGTGCATTGATGATGAGCTCCTTGCTCTTGTGCTTCAAATGATAGTCTCCCCAACACTCAACTCTCTCTCATAGGATTTGGATCTGGTGGAAAGAAGATTTGAGTGGAAAGCAACTTGGGGAAGGCTAGAGATCAAGATTCATATGGTAGGAATGGAATATCTTGGCCTCAACACATGAGTAGGTGGTTCTCTCTCAGAAATGGTAAGTTGGAAGTGTAGGTTTGTTTTGATGGCTCTCTCCACGAATGAAGAGGAGGTGGGAACAACATGCAACTCGGTAGGACCGATATGGTTAGGGTTAGGGCAAAACGTAATCTCGGTGAGACCGATTACAAAAACTTAGTGAGACCGATTTTGGTAATTAGCTAACCAGAGAGTTGGTCAGGTAAACTCAGTGGGACCGATTCGCTCTTTTCGGTGAGACCGAAATGTTACGAAAGGGAAACAGAGAGTTTACATTGCAATCTCAGTGGGACCGATCGCTCACTTCGGTTAGACCGAAACGTTACGAAGGGAAACAAAGAGATTACAATCCCATCTTGGTGAGACCGAGATCCCTATCGGTGAGACCGATTTGCCTAGGGTTTGTGGCAGTGGCTATGACATTTGAACTCGGTGGCGCCGGATAGAAAGAATCGGTAGGACCGATTTTGACTTTGGGTTTAGGTCATATGTGGATGTGAGAAAGTAATTGAGGGTTTTTGGAGCATATCACTAAGCACTTGAAGCAAGAGGCTCATTAAGCAACACCTCATCCCTCCTTGATAGTATTGGCTTTTCCTATAGACTCAATGTGATCTTGGATCACTAAAATGTAAAATGTAGAGCCTTGAGCTTTTGAGCTTGAGCCAACCCTTTGTCCTTAGTATTTTGAGGGATCCACTTTCATCATCCATGCCATGCCATTCATTGAGCTTGCCTGAAATATTTGTCTTGGAATAGCATTAGCTCAATGAGCTACATGTTGTTATGAATTACCAAAACCACCTAGGGATAGTTGCACTTTCAATCTCCCCCGTTTTGGTAATTGATGCCAACATATAGATCAAAGCTTCGACAAATGATAATAAGATTAAAAAACATCGTCGCTTTGAGAAGTATGTGATAAGAAAGAGCTCCCCCTAAATTTGTGGATAATTTAAGATTTGCTTTGGACTGCAAATGCACAAGGAATTAGGCTCATGGGTTACTCTTCCATGTCACATACATCTTGGTGGAGCGCTCAAAATAATAAAGATTGAATACATGCACTCATCACGAAGCAAAGTGATTGATCATATAAGGATAAGTAAGATAATATTATCTAACAAGCATAAGTATAGCTTATGATCAAACACATGATCATCAATGTCTCACAGATAATACCATAGTATCTCAAGCAATCAAAAGCAAACAAAGTTTAACCACCAAAGAAAGAGAAAACAAAAGGCAACACTCTCTCTCAAAGCCTATGATCTATACATTTTTCTCCCCCTTTGGCAACAAGTTACCAAAAAGTTCATAGAAAATGCATAGTACTAGATCGACTCTCAGGCTTGATCTTCAGGTGGTGGTGTAGATACAACGCCAAGGACGAAAGCATCAATTGATGTAGATGGAGCTGGAGGTGTGGGTGCTGAAGCTGGTTGCACTGGAGCTGTAGGAGCTGTAGCTGGTGCAGATGAAGTGGCTCTGGTGTCTGTCACTAGCACTGCGGCTGATCTCTGAGCTCTAGGCACTCTGGCAAATGCATCTGTGGTTGTCTTGCCCTTCCTATCCTCCATGTCATCCTGAAGCTACTCAACAACAGACTGGATCTCAGTCACCTTCACATCTAAATTGTAGAACTTCTGCTCCATGATCCTCTCCAGGCGCTCCTGGTTTTGAGTCAAGGTGGCCAGCCCCTTCTCAATCCTCAGAGTGGATGCAATCAAGTAGCCTAGTTGGTCCTGTTTGATTTTCAGAAAGTACTGAGATGCATCTTCCATTGTTGGCATCTTGTTAGCCTTCTCTGTCCTTGCCTTCTCCTTCTTGGCTTGAGCATGCACAGAAGATGGTTCATCTTCATCCATAACCACTTGGTTGTCCTCAAATTCTGGATAGATAGCAAAATGTTCCTTGTCCAGCAAGTATGTTCCTGTGCCCATCTTGGAGTTAATCAGCTCCTGAATCTGTGGGGCATACCCACAGCTTCTCTTCTGGTCTGCTGCTGTCCTCTTGATAGTCTCAACAATGAGGCTCGTGACCTTGAATTTCTGTGGCATCAAACAAGTGTAGCAAGTTTATAGCATGGCCTCTTATCATGTTGTGGTCACCTGACTTGGGCAATAGAGTATGCCTAAGGATCCAGTTGATCGTTGGGAGGCCTGACAGAAGATAATGTACAGATCCAAACTTATGTGTCTCAACTACAGCATCTGGGATCTCCTTGTACATATGAGCCATGGAATTGTGATCCATCTTCTTCTTGGCATAGACATCCAAGTAATCTTCCCGCTCCTTGCGTGCATTGATCAGATTTGCCCATTCCTCAATAGTTGATTGGTACCTTGTACCTTCAGACATCCACACTGTCCTGCCATCTGGGTAGAAATGTGATGTGGAGTAGAATTGCATAATGAGCTCATCATTCCACTTTGTGAGCTTCTGCCCAACAAAGTCTGCAACTCCACAAGCAATGAAACCATCTTGCACTCCAGGATAGTGTTCCTCATTCTCCTTCATGTAGGTCCAGTCGACCCACCTCATGTCACAAACTATAGGCTTCTTGTCCAAGAATATTGTCTCATAGAAGTCCTGCTGTTCCTTAGTGTGGAACATGTAGTCAACAACAGTCCTTCTCCTGATAGCATAGGGATCAGACAACCTCCACTATCTGAGTCCTGCATCCTTTCTCAGCTTCATGTTCTCAGCACAGGATGAGCATCATTGTGGTCTGGAATCTTTGGCTTCAACTTTCTCAGGACATGCTCTTCATCTTCTTCTTCTTCAGCAACAGTTTCAGGCACTGGGGCCTTGTTCTTCTCAGCAGTTTGGTATACTCCTGGTGTTCCTCTTAGGTGCATTCTTGGGCTTGGAGGCAGCTTTGGGTGCTTCTTTGGGCTTTGATGATGCAGCCCCTGACCTTATAGCATCACCCATCAGCTTTTGTGCCTTGGGTGCTGGTGCAGCAACCTCTTCTTCCTCCTCATCAGAGTCTCTCCTCATAGAGGGATTGCCAAGAACTTTGGCAGTAGTGGTTCTGACTCTCTTTTTCTTTTTATCTTGACCAGCAGCTTCATCTTCTGACTCAATAGTAAACTTCATGGTTTCTCCAGTGGCAACCTTCCTGGGTTTGGAAGTGGGAATCCTTCTTATAGGTGCCTCTTTGGGATCAGGTTTTTCAGGTTCTTGTGTTGATCCTCTGACCTTCAACATAGGTGTCCTCTTGGCAGGGACCTTCCTATTAAGTCCAGGCTTTGTGTTCTTTGCTGATCCATACTCCTTTTTGAGCACTACCTTCTTGGAAGTAGCCTCATCTTCAGCTGCCACATAGTCCTCATCCGCAGAGTCTGAGGTTCTCTTCCTTCTGGCTCTTGAGGCTTCTTTAGGCAAATTGCTAGGAGTGCTTCTGCTGCCATCATCTGAAGTGCTAGAGGGACTAGTGCCCTCACTCATGTGAATCTGCTCTTCTTCCCTGTTCTGGCTGTCACTTTGGTCTGACATGCTGCAAACACTGACTGCTGACCCTGTGAATAGTTATAGATGAGATAGAATGGATGAGCATCACAAAATGCAGAGATTTTTGCAAAAGAATGATTCAAAAACTTAGTTTTAGTTTTCCATAGAAAGCATTTCGGATCAACCATTTTCAAACTCGGTGATACCGAAGCAGTTTTGGAACCTAAACTAGTGAACTTGGTCAGACCGAGTCATAGTTCGGTGGCACCGAGACTGCTAGGGTTTCACGAAGTTCTAAAATCGGTCACACCGATTAGCAATTCTCGGTCAGACCAAGAGTTACTAGTGCAATGGCGTTAGCCGAATCGGTGGGACCAAGTTTTTCAACTCGGTGGGTCCTAGATGGTTTCGGCGGAAACCTAACCCTAAATTTTCAAATCGCATCTATTCTAAGGATTGTTATGACTGGATAGAAGTGTTTCAATCATGGCAAGAATCATAATGAACACAATGTGCTGAGAATCAGACGAGGATAGCACTGTGATCGAGTTCATACCCTAATTTGGCGATGAACTCGCTACGGCGGCAACGACGGAGACGAAATCTGTTGACAGCGGCGGAGACCAGCGACAGGAGGCGGCTGGCGACGAAGTCGATGATCCGGAGACCTAGAAGGCAGAGCGAGCTATGCGCGGGCGAAGAGGTTTGGAGAAAGTTTTCCAAATTTTTGCCCGTGTATATATATAGCTCGACACTGTCGGTGTGACCGAGTGGAATGACTCGGTGGCACCGAGATGCATAACTGTTGACAGTTACAGCAACTCGGTGTGACTGAAAAGTTAATATCGGTTGCACCGAAATTGAAAACCTAGATCGACTTAGTGATCTCGGTATGACCAAAATGGAGGAATCAGTCAGACCAAAACGCACAAAGAAGTTATGGAAGTTTAAGTCTATGACGAATCGGGGACTCCGAGTGCTCCTCACATAGAGTGGTTCGAATCTGACTTGATCAAATTTTGTGATGTAGCATGAATAGAGTTTGAGACGAGAAAAGCATAGATAGCTAGAGAAGGTTCTTAGGCATTCTTGTCCATCCACTTGGCAAAAGAAAAAAGAAACCAATCAATCAAAGCAACAAGTGGATGTCCTCGAATGAAATATGTGGCAAAGCATGCACAACCAATTCTAGCATCTATCAAACAATTGGCGATGACTAGGTCATCTATATATGAGTATATTGACTTAAGAGTCAAATGAGAACATTTGATCATAGGTCATACTCATCGTTTAAGATCAAGTGGGGTTACCACTTTTACATAATGCATTGATGTGTTCACATCATTAGAGTTGCTTTGACTCAATTCTTAGAGTTAAGCTCCCCCTAGATGTGAGATCCCCCCTTAGAGGGATGAACTAACCTTGGGTTTTGTCGATGATGACTTCATGTAGGTGTTGAAGATGTGGATGCTCAATGTTGATGTAGATCATTTGGAGCAATCCTTTGGAGTGAGTTGCACTTTCAATACCTACATGGGTTAGTCCCACAAGGAACAAACAAGAATATCCATAGACATAGAGTGATGCACACACAAGATGATGTCAATGGAGACATTAGGTTACCTTGTCCCTTGTCTTACCAACATGACGGTTTGTGACTCCTTGAACTAGTGCAAGATATGGAAGTTGATTTCATTTGTCCTTGCCATAATGATATGAGTGAAGAATGTTGGCGGAGTCACCCTCAAGAACACTCTAGTTCTTCTTCTTCGTGATCCACATCATCTTGATGGGAATCCTTGGAGTTGTAGTTGTACTTGATGAAGTAGAACTTGACATGGTCTTGGGAACCCATTTGACCAAGGCTTTAGGTGCTTCTTCAAATGCATCAATCTCCTCTTGAAGCTTGTCCTTGCCTTCGTTCTTGTGGTCTTGTGGTGGAAGATCATCTTTTGCTTGTGTTCCCTTGAAGGAAGTAGGATCATACTTCTCTTGTTGAGGAACAAACTTCGTCTTGGGGTATTGATCTTCTTCCCACTCAACTCCATTGGCATTGAACTTTCGTTCAAAACCAACACCTTGATTCTTCCGGTGCCTTCCTTGCTTGCGTACAATTTCCTCGAATTGCTTACTCCCGGCAAGGCTCTTGTATACACCTTTCTCTATAATGCCCTTCAATAAGCTATTTTCTTGCTCAAGTGTAACTTGTCTAAGAGAATCATTAGTGGAATCAAGAGAACTACTAGAAGCAACAATATTGGATTTAGCATTATTATTGTTACTACTAGAGGAAGAATCTTTCTTGTTCTTGTTACTAGACTTGACTTGAGGCATGTAAGTAGATAAGAGTAAACGCTTGGCAATGTAAGAAGAACTTTTCTTACGGAGATCATCATTGATTGCCTTTAAGAACTCATGCTCTTGCTCAAGATTGAGCTTTTCAAAGCGTAACTTCTCATGAGCCCTTAAAAGTTCTCGATGATCTTCGAAGATAGTTTCATGATCTAACTTAAGAGTGTTTAGTTCTTTAGTTAGAAGCTCAATCTTCTCCTTATCATTGTCATTCGTTTTATCTTGATTAGCATGATTAATTGACGTTTCATCGTAGTATTCATTACTAGAGTTGTCAATAAGTAAATCATCATCACCTAACAAGTCATCTTCATCACTATTAAAATCAACATACTCGGGGTGTGTTACCATAGGACCTTTGGCCATGAAGCATCTTCCAATTCCTTCATTTGGTGAATCAAATATGTCGTAGGAGTTGGTTGACACAAGTGCTAGACCGGCAACACCTTCATCTTGAGTATATTCGGAGTCGGAGTGATAGCTTCTCTCGGAGTGATTGTCGGAGTCGGAGCCGGATACCCATTCACCAACATGAGCTTGATGTCTTCGTTTTGTGTAGCTCCTTGATGACTTGTCCTTCCTTTCTAAATCCTTGCTTCTCCGTGAGGGTCTTCGTTCATAACGATCATCTCTACTCCTTCTCTCTCTTGGTGGTGATTCTTCTCTTCTACTTCTTCTTTTTTTAGAATCTTCTCTTCTTTTGTAGGGTGCCGTACACTCATTGGAATAGTGTCCGGGTCTCCCACAATTGTAGCAATTGCGCTCTCGACTAGAAGATCTTTTTTCATTGTAGGACCTTGACTTAGAGCTTCTTTCTTTCTTCTACTCTTGTAGAATTTGTTGAAGTTCTTCACCATTAAGCTCAATTCTTCATTGAAGGTTTGTTTCTCACTTGATGATGTGGGGGCTTCACGTGAGGCTTTGTAAGCACCACTTGACTTGTTGTGAAGTTCCTCCTTATCCTTGAGTGACATCTCATGAGCAACAATTCTTCCAATGACTTCCGTTGGCTTGAGATCTTTGTAATTTGGCATCATTTGGATCAATGTGCACATGGTATCATACTTTCCATCCAATGCTCTTAGGATCTTCTTGATGATGAATCTGTCGGTCATCTCTTCACTTCCTAAGCCGGCAATCTCATTTGTGATAAGAGCAAGCCTAGAGTACATTTTAGCGACACCTTCACCATCCTTCATTTTGAACTTTTCAAGCTGACTTTGGAGCACATCCAACTTGGATTCCTTGACGGAGTCGGTGCCTTCATGCATATCAATCAAAGTATCCCAAATTTCCTTTGCATTCTCAAGACGGCTGATTTTGTTGAATTCTTCGGGGCACAAGCCATTGAAGAGGATATCACAAGCTTGAGCGTTGTATTGCAGCATCTTCAATTCATCCGCGCTAGCTTCACGGTTCGGCTCTCTCCCATCAAAGAATTCACCTTGCAAGCCAATACACACAATAGCCCAAACGGCGGGGTTATCTCTGAGAATATGCATTTTCATCTTATGCTTCCAACTAGCAAAATTAGTGCCATCAAAGTAAGGACCTCTACGGTGATAATTTCCCTCGCTAGATGCCATACTCTCCTAGGTTGTGAAACCAAGGCTATGACCACCAAAAGCTATGGAAATCAAAGAAAATGGAGACCAAAGCTCTGATACCACTTGTAGGACCTTGAAGTATGTCTAGAGGGGGGTGATTAGACTACTTGACCAATTAAAAACTTAACCTTTTCCCAATTTTAGACTTTGGTAGATTTTAGCTATCTTTGGACAAGTCAAGCAATCTTCACACAATTCAAGCAAGCATGCAAAGAGTATATGCGCAGCGGAAATTAAAGCATGCAACTTGCAAGAATGTAAAGGGAAGGGTTTGGGGGATTCAAACGCAATTGGAGACACGGATGTTTTTGTCGTGGTTCCGATAGGTGGTGCTATCGTACATCCACGTTCATGGAGACTTCAACCCACGAAGGGTAACGGTTGCGCGAGTCCACGGAGGGCTCCACCCACGAAGGGTCCACGAAGAAGCAACCTTGTCTATCCCACCATGGCCATCGCCCACGAAGGACTTGCCTCACTAGCGGTAGATCTTTACGAAGTAGGTGATCTCCTTGCCCTTACAAACTCCTTGGTTCAACTCCACAATCTTGTCGGAAGCTCCCAAGTGACACCTAGCCAATCTAGGAGACACCACTCTCCAAGAAGTAACAAATGGTGTGTTGATGATGAACTCCTTGCGCTTGTGCTTCAAATGATAGTCTCCGCAACACTCAACTCTCTCTCATAGGAGTTGGATCTGGTGGAAAGAAGATTTGAGTGGAAAGCAACTTGGGGAAGGCTAGAGATCAAGATTCATATGGTAGGAATGGAATATCTTTCCCTCAACACATGAGTAGGTGGTTCTCTCTCAGAAATGGTAAGTTGGAAGTGTAGGTTTGTTCTGATGGCTCTCTCCATGAATGAAGAGGAGGTGGAGGGGTATATATAGCATCCACACAAAATCTAACCGTTACACACAATTTACCAAACTCGGTGGGACCGAATCAACAAACTTGGTCGGACCGATTCAGTAAACCTAGTGACCGTTAGTGATTTTCGGTGGGACCGACATGCAACTCGGTAGGACCGATATGGTTAGGGTTAGGGCATAACGTAATCTTTGTGAGACCGATTTTGCTAATTAGCTAACCAGAGAGTTGGTCAGGTAAACTCGGTGGGACCAATTCACTCTTTTCGGTGAGACCGAAATGTTACGAAAGGGAAACAGAGAGTTTACATTGCAATCTCGGTGGGACCGATTGCTCACTTCGGTTAGACCAAAACGTTAGAAAGGGAAAAAGAGAGATTACAATCCCATCTCGGTGAGACCGAGATCCCTATCAGTGAGACCGATTTGCCTAGGGTTTGTGGCAGTGGCTATGACATTTGAAATCGGTGGCGCCGGATAGAAAGAATCGGTAGGCCCGATTTCGACTTTGGGTTTAGGTCATATGTGGATGTGAGAAAGTAGTTGAGGGTTTTTGGAGCATATCACTAAGCACTTGAAGCAAGAGGCTCATTAAGCAACACCTCATCCCTCCTTGATAGTATTGGCTTTTCCTATAGACTCAATGTGATCTTGGATCACTAAAATGTAAAATGTAGAGTCTTGAGCTTTTGAGCTTGAGCCAATCCTTTGTCCTTATTATTTTGAGGGATCCACTTTCATCATCCATGCCATGCCATTCATTGAGCTTGCCTGAAATATTTTTCTTGGAATAGCATTAGCTCAATGAGTTATATGTTATTATGAATTACCAAAACCACCTTGGGATAGTTGCACTTTCATTTACACTTTATGCAAGACAACATGAATTACAGGATGTTAAGTAAGAACTCTGTAACCTTCTTTTCACTGCCCTAATGAGTTATGTTAGATGACAATGTCTGAATCTTTTTCCTTTGCGGTGGATCTTGAAGCAGTTTACTCAAGATTACCTCTCAGACTACATGATTAGCGGCCGACCTACTAGAATCGTGCGTGCCTTCTGCATCGAGGAGAGCATAATAGGGCCATTCCGCTTCACCTTGTTCAGCAACCAGAATGTCTCTCACCTCTTTCTTTACCATCTGTAATAGTACAAGTATACAACCCTAGTTCAACATTCTTTATTTGGTGCTTATGTAATTCTTGAACATATGTACCTGTGAATCGAATAATGCATTGGTTGTTTGAACCTGATGGATATGAATAAAGCTAGCCTAATTTCAAATTCAAATTAGGTACACTTTTAAATAACAACAATTAAATTAGGGTGAAATTATGCTCTACATGTCATTACGGCGCACACGGTCTATAAACCGCAGCGTGTGTGATATACATCATAAACTGACACGGATCACGGAGT
This sequence comes from Triticum dicoccoides, assembly GCF_002162155.2. Lineage (NCBI taxonomy): Eukaryota > Viridiplantae > Streptophyta > Magnoliopsida > Poales > Poaceae > Triticum > Triticum dicoccoides. The sequence continues at coordinate 459,781,760 of NC_041393.1, forward strand.
GGAAACGTGTGTAACCATGCACACAACTTCCGTTTGCAAAGTGTGTGTGATGTCAGACAATGTCACAAATGGTGCGGAAAAACTAAATGTTTGTCATTGTCGACCTACCGTACACGGTTTACAATCATGAACTGTTTGTGATGTGTCGGGCATCGTAAACGTAGAGCCACATTGGTACATGCCTGGAAAAATCTCGTGCATGAAACGTGCCTGGACTGCGCCTGGTTTTAGGTAAAACCACAGAACTCCGACTGCGATGGTAATGCCAGCACACACGAGTAGCAAGGATGGAGTGTTTGTGAAATTCGAGATATTAGAAACAGTTTTATAGGGACAATTGTATGCATCAAGGCTCCCTATCCTTGATGGTTTATGGGTCGTGTGGGAAGGACCCCCCCTCCCATCACACACACTCACTTTGCAACCGTTCGAAATGTCATCACGGAAAGGGGTTAAAAACCATTTGTATAGCACCTCGCTCTACCAGTGAATTCAAAGTTGGAGAACATGTTCTTTTGTACAACTCTCGTTTTAGCTTTTTTGCAGGCAAACTTATTTCCAAATTGGAAGGACCATATGTTATCAAAGAGGTGTATCTCTCTGGAGCTATCAAGATTAATAATGTCGAAGGTACTAACCCGAAGGTGGTCAATGGACACAAAATTAAACACTATATCTCAGGTACGGCTATTAATGTTGAAAGCAATATAATCCAAACCATGCCACCGGAGGAACACATGAAAGCAACCTTCCAAAACACTCCAGAATCCTGACAAAGAGGAGGTACGTGATACGGTAGGTAAACAGACTCCGAAAAAATCAGCAAAAATGTTTTCTATCAGTTTTGGAATATTACATTAGGAAATGAAGAAATAACCAGGAAGGCAACCGAGGTGAGTGATGACCCACAAGTATATGGGGTCAATTGTAGCCTTTTAGATAAGTAAGAGTGTCGAACCCAACGAGGACCAGAAGGAAATGACAAGTGGTTTTCAGCAAGGTAATGTCTGCAAGTGCTAAAATTGTAAGCAGTAGAGTAGTTTGATAGCAAGATAATTTGTAAAGAGCAAGTAATGATAGTAGTAAAAAAAGTGCAGCAAGGTAGCCCAATCCTTTTGAGGCAAAGGATAGGCCAAAATGGTCTCTTATGATAGCAAAGTGTTCTTGAGGGTACACGGGAATTTCATCTAGTTACTTTCATCATGTTGGCTTAATTAGTGTTCGCTACTTTGATAATTTGGTATGTGGGTGGACCGGTGCTTAGGTGATGTTCTTACTTGAAAAAACCTCCTACTTATGATTAACCCCTCGCAAGCATCCGCAACTATGACAAAAGTATTAAGAATAAATTGTAACCATAGCATTGAACTTTTGGATCCAATTGGCCCCTTACGGAATAACGCATAAACTAGGGTTTAAGCTTCTGTAACTCTCGCAACCCATCATATAATAACTACTCCACAATGCATTCCCTTAGGCCCAAATATGGTGAAGTGTCATGTAGTCGACGTTCACATGACACCACTAAGGGAATCACAACATACATATCATCAAAATATTAAACACATATCAAGTTCACATGATTACTTGCAATATGATTTCTCCCGTGACCTCAAGAACAAATGTAACTACTCATAAATGATAATCATGCTCAAGATCAGAGGGGTATTAAATATCATAATGGATCAGAACATATAATCTTCCACCAAATAAACCATATAGTAATCAACTACAAGCACTACTAGTCTCCCACAAGCACCAATCTATAGTTCTGGTACAAAGATTGAACACAAGAGATAAACTAGGGTTTGAGAGGAGTAGGTGCTATTGAAGATGTTAATGAAGATAGCCCTCCCCAAGATGGGAGAGCTACTGGTGATGATAATGACGATGATTTCCCCCTCCAGGAGGGAAGTTCCCCCGGCGGAATCGCTCCGTCGGAGGGCAAAAGTGCTCCTGCCGAGGTTCCACCTCGAGACAGCGGTGCTTCGTCCTGAAAGTCCTCTCCTCATTTTTTTCTAGCTCAAAATGACTTATATACAAGAAGAGGGGCACCGAAGGTGGGCGTGGGTGAGTACAACCCACCAGGGCGCGCCTGGGCTCCCTGGCGCGCCTAGGTGGGTTGTGCCCACCTAGTGGGCCGCCTCTGGTACTTATTTGCTCCAATATTCCTAAAATATTCTATAAAAATCCTTGTAAAGTTTCAGCTCATTTGGAGTTGTGCAGAATAGGTAGCCTGACGTAGCTTTTCCAGGTCCAGATTTCCAGCTGCCAAAATTCTCCCCCTTTGTGTATACCTTGCATACTATGAAAGAAAAGGCATTATAATTACTCCAAAAAGCATTATTATACAATAAAACAACATAATTAATAGTAGGTAAACATGATGCAAAATGGACGTATCATTGAGCACGATACACCAGGGCGTGCATGCCCTTCCTGCCGCGCCCTGGTGGGTTGTGCCCTCCTCGGGCACCTTCCCGACTCTGTTTTTCTTCCATATTCTTATTTCCCAAGATAATAAAAATCTTTATATATACCCCCAATCGATTTGACCACCGCACCGTAGAAAAACCATTTGTTCTTGTTTCAGGTTGTTTTGTTGTCAGATCTAGAACACCATGGCTCCACCAAGCTCCTCCTAGGACAAGTTCTTTGAGAAGGTCATTAACCCATACTTGTCGGAGGTGTTGAAGCATCCTCAAGCCATTGAGATGCGCGAGGGGGTGCTCCACATCCGGGAACTTCAGGGGCCCAAGAGGACGGGGAGCATGGAGGCCAGGCTCGAGGCGGTGGAACAAGACATCTTCAAGTGCCAAGGGATGGTGGAGCGTGGAGTTAGCGCCAATCACTCCACGATCACGGGATTCACCCGTTATCACATGGTGGAAGGCTGGTCCATTAAGGACATCGTTTTCACCTTCAACGAGCAAATCATTTTTCTGCAAAGTGTCGGGGTACACAAACCGGGGTGTATGTTTCCACTGACTTGTGCACGGACAACACGCCTCCAACCCGGCAGCACCAAGTATCCAAGACAAAACCAAGCCAGAGAGGTAAATCTTTGAGGAATCAAAGAACAGATCAAGAGGACCAAGAAAAGCCAAGGAAGAAAAATACCACTAAGGGAAAGACTCCCTTGCCGGGCTGGCGAGCCTTGTCAGGTCGCGGCCGCCCCGAAGACAAGTCCCAAGAATTCCCCGGTAGGCTTGCCGGGGCTGCTGGCGGCCTAGCTACCACCCCTCCAAGGCTCCATCGCTCCACCACATCGCAACGCAAGTAACCCATTGATGATGTGTCGAGCCCCCAAGTAGCTGGGTGGCTTTCATTTGGCACGTGGCAGTCATTTAGAAGGAAAATCACCTCCACATGACACCCGTCCAGAGGCGTGTCAAGCAGAGAGGCGGAAGATGACTAAGCGGCGCGGCAGGCTTGCCGGGCTGCATCCACAACATGACACCTAGCAATGCATTTAATGTGCTTTGTCCTACCTGCCAGAGTTAGGTATGATAGAACTGTTGGCTATCTAATCACTGAACAATGACGGGTTTGCCATTGTGGTAACCCCTTAACCTATAAAAGGAGGGTCGTGGCGACTTGAGAAAGGATTCGGACCCTCGTGTACTCATACGTGCGTAGCTGCTCTCCCCCAAGCTTAGACCTTGCTTGTCCTCAAGCGAAAACTGAAATTGAAATACATGTCCACATGCTTAGAGAGAGAGAGAGAGGTGTCGATAAGAACAAAAATACGGACATAGCAGCATCATGTAACTTATTATAACAACAACAAACTTTAACATATAACTTTTATCATAGAACTTTTATCATAGACTTCTCATGAACAAGTGACAATTCATCACAACATTGAAGTATAAAGCATAAAGTCTATTGGAAACCAACAAACTATGTTCTTGGTCAACTTTGCAACTAGAATTCATCATCTTTTTAGGAAGGGTCATGTATCGGAGCCTTTAGGCAAGTCCACATACTCAACCATCATTTAGTCTTCTATGATAGCTAACACTCACCGCGTACACATGAGAAAAACATTTCAACCAGACAAATAGAAAGATAGGGGCTTATAGTTTCGCCTACCAGCGCATTCACCTCAAGGGTGATGTCAACAATAATAACTCATGCTACCCATATTCAACTGGATATATGTGCCTAGATATTTCCTCACCACATGATGCTTGCCAAAGGAGAAAATAAAAAGGAATAGAGAGATGAACTTTGACTCTTGCATGAAAGTAAATACATGAAAGTAAAAGATAGGCCCTTCGCAGAGGGAAGCAGAGGTTGCCATGCGCTTTTTGTTTGTATGCTCAACCCCTTAGTGCAAGAGAAAGTCACGTTATATTGCCCCTTATGATGGCAACCTTTATTATGTAGTCTGTCGCTTTTATTCTTTTTCATCAGAAGTTCGTACAACACTCAATTTTCCCTTACACTAAATGATCTTACACTTTTAGAAGCATTTTTTATTGCCCTTTTTGCACCGATGACAACTTGCTTGAAGGATCTTACTCAATCCATAGGTAGGTATGGTGGAATCTCAAACAAGATTTCGGTTTAAGAGTTTTGGATGCACAAGTAGTATCTCTACTTAGTGCGGAATTTTTGGCTAGCAAAGATAGGGGCAAGCACCACATGTTGAAGGATCTATAAAAATATAACTTCTATGTGAATATGAACAAACATAAATCATTACGTTGTCTTCCTTGTCCAACGTCAACAATTTTGGCATATAATATTTTGATGGGTGCTCAAAATCACAAAAGATTTCTAGGATAGTGTATTTGTATGTGAATCTTCTCTTCCCTTATTAATTCTTTCAGGAGTTGCATCATTGACCAATGCTATGTTTGTCAATCTACAATAAAATTTTTTACTTATACTTTTCCTTGTGTAATGTCATCACTTACCATAAGATTAGCATATGATCTTTTCCGTTTATTTCCTTTTTTTTTATTGAAACAATAAAGTAAAGAAAGCAAAACTCAAACTAAACTTTATTATAGATCTCGCACACGATTACAAGGATATATCACTAAGCAAATTTTTGAAAAGAAAGGATCGAACTAAACCTTTATTCATCTAAAGTAAAAGATAACTATCAGAACCCCGATCCTAAGTCACACTGATCTAGCATGTAACACATCATATCACTTTGCGGCCTCACGCACGGTATTCCCACGGGTGCCACCTTACCTGGCCCGGGACCGTTTGCGCCTTTTGGCTCACGTATATGATTGTGTCGCTAGCATCCATATGACAGAGAACCCGGGCTGACATGACTAGTCATAAACCCAAGGTGGCAAAAATTTACAGGAACAGGCATACATGACCCAACAATGAACGTGTCGATCATCAACGTATGAACCCAAGTCATAGCAAGCTACAAGGACTTAAAGGAACAACGCGTGACATTTCCCTGAAGGGACAGACACAGGAACGAAGAAGGACACATGCCGGCCAGCCTAAGTGTTCCGGAGCAGTGGCAAGCTACCATGGCTCAGTGGAAGCACTAGGAGACATTTCCCCATAAGAAAGGCTACCAAGAATAAACAACTAGGTTGTCGGATCCCACACATAGCAATACACGATACACATATGCATAATATGCAAGTATGTGTTGTACAACATGGATTCATAACATAACTCAACAACTCATATAGATAAAGGCTCAGAAGAGCCCTCATAGCATTTATTACAAACATGGGTCAGATGACCCAACATTCAGAGCATACAAGCAACAAGCGGAAGCATAACATGTCTGAGTACAGACAACTACAAATGGAAAAGGCTGAGGAGCCTGTCTATCTACAACATCCATACAAGATTGTAGCTGAGGTAACAAGCTACTTGTCAAAGTCCACGTGGAAACTAGTGAGACCGAAATCTCCTCTGCAAAAAAATAAATTAAGCAACATGAGTACAAAGGTACTCAGCAAGACTTAGATCAGATCCTATCATACATGCATTTGTATCAAAAGGCAATGTGGGGTTTAGTTGTAGCAAGCCAGCTTTGACTCAATGGCTATCATGTTCTACGACTACGAGTAACTTCTTTGAGGTGAGATTGCGCACACGAGTCCATTAATCACCACACAATACACTACTATGGATTCATCCCCGTCTCCCTATGAGAAGGCCATCCATAGCACTCACACTTGTCTTGAGCATTTTAGAGTATCCACTTCAAGTTGTCTATGTACACATAAGCATCCAAGAAGTCCATATCCGCGGACCCGGCTATTCGAATAGATCATGTTAACCCTGCAGGGGTGTACTTCTTCATACATGCTCTCGCCACTTACCGCCATGTACACGTCATGTATCTCAGCAACCTTCAAGTGGAAGCCTAGCGAGGGTGTCGGCCACGACCTGACTAACCACACAAGGCCCTAGTCAAGCCTATTTGGGTTCTATCTGCAAGGGAGTCTGGCTGAGGTTTCCATCACGACCAAACAATGTGAGCAGGGTTCCCAAGCCCACCTTCCGGGTGCCACTTGGTACACTGTGCCACTTGTGCCTAGTCTGTCCCAAGCCCACCCTGCCGGGTGCCACTTGGTAGAAAAATAACACTACCTACAAACACCAGAAACTAGTTGCGACTCCTGGACAGGGATCAAGTTGGTTAATAAGTCGAGAGGGGTCGAGTTACCGGAACCCAATGTGTGGTAGTAGTTAGTCATTGGACAACATACACAGAATTCAGTGCTTAAGGACAGTTCCAGTGAGACTACCCATCGTGTACTCCTACATGGCCTCTCACCGCTACCTTTACCAAATCGTGTTCACACACTTAACTCTCAGCATCAGAACATAGCACTGCACTCCAATTCATTCCCAATGAATCAGACCTGACACACTCTAAGCAGTAGCAGGCATGGCATGGTAGGAACACAACATGGCTTCAATCAACTCCTACACATACTAGTGGGTTTCAACTATTTACTGTGGCAATGCAGGTCATGCAAAGGAATGGGTTCAACTACCGCATCATAAAGTAGCAGTTGAATCGTTGTTGTCCTAATGCAATAACAGAGAGCAGGAGCGAGAGAGTGGGATTGTATCGGAATGAACAAGGGGGTTTGCATGCCTGGTAGATCAACAGGGGGGCACTTCTTCACAGACAGATACTCTGGAGCACTCTCCGGAGCAGGACCTATCGAGAAGGAACAGTGTTGACAATCAAAACACAAGCATATGCAACAATATGATGCATGATCATGGCATGTAGATGTGATGTCATTTGAGCTAATGCAACTAGCATTCATTTGCATGAAGTCCATTTGAACCAATGGTTCAAATGCAACTCCAAAATAAGCCTTTATAAATGCCATTTATGTGTTTTCACTTATACAATAGGTATAAGTTGGTTTGTCATGCATGAAACAAGTACAGATGGATAGATCGATATTTTTTATAATTTTTCATATATAAATTATTTCAATCTGAGCTACAGCTGAATTTATATGAATTTTTGAAGTTTATAACATTTTTTGGAATTTCCTGATTTATTTTAAAACCAGAAAAGGTTAATTGCATCAGCACTGCATCATGCTTGCGTCAGCAAGTCAACAACACTGACTGGGTCAAACCTGATGCGTGGGGTGCACACGTCGGTGTCATAGGTTAAACAGGGGGTTAATTTATCCTAATTACAAGATTAGTGGCGCTGGGGCCCACTGTCAGCGTCAGGGGGTTTAGGTTAGGTCGTGATTAGCTTAAGCTAATCACCTAACGGGCCGGGCCTGCATGACAGGGCGCGACGGGGCTCGTTGTCGGTGACCTCTGGTCGCAGCGGAGTCCGTGTTTCCGGCCACGGGAGCGGCGACTGAGGGCATTGGGGCGTAGCCCGTGCTCTCCCGCATCTAGGGGACCTAGCAGCAGGTCGCGGGAGCAGCGAAGCTCGCCGAAGCGAAGCTCGCAGTGGCGACCAGAGTTCGGCTCTGAGAGGGCGCAGGCTACGGGGCACGGCAGGAGCTGCGGGCGGTGACGTTGGCCTGCTGGGGGGGCTGCTGAGCGCAGTGGCATGCGCGGGCGCGAGCTGCAGTGGCCACGGCGACGGCGGTGACATGAACGGCGGCGAGGAGCTGCGGCCATGGCGGGGAACGGAGCTACAACTCACGAACGGCGAAACAGAGAGGGGAAAACAACAACGGGGCTCACAGCGGTTCCGGCGGAGTTGTCAGCGAGCTCGAGGGAGGTCAGACGCGAGCAGAATTGCAACGACGATCTCGGGTGGCCGGAGGTGAAGACGACGGCGATGGCGGCATTACGACGCATCCGGCGTCTTCTGGCTTGATGGAGAGGTAGCAAGCGACGTGGCAGAGCTCACAAACATGAAGAGAGGGCGAGGGGGAGGCGGTAGCTACGACGGCGGTGAGCTGCGGCGACGGCAGCGCTCGACCGTGGGAGAGAGAGATCCAGGGGAGCGGGTGAAACGAGAGAGAGGGAGAGAGGTCCGGGTGCGTTGTGGTGTCATCTAGGTCGTCCAGGGCGACGAGGGGAAGGGCAGGCAGGCAGGTGGCATGGCCGCGCGCGCCGGGCACGTGCCCATGTCCTCCTAGCACGAGGAACGGGACGACTGGCAGTGCCAGTCGGCTGGGCAGGCCTACTGGGCTAGGACAGCTGGGCCGCCACGTGAGCCCAACTGTTTTTCCTTTTCTGACATTTTCTTGATTTAGTTTAAGGCACTAAATCATTTCTTTTCTTTTGACAATTTTTGGAGGGACCTAAGGGATATCCAAAGTCCCTCACCAAAATTCAGAGTTTTTGGACATATATAAAATATATAACATATATATGTCCAATGCAAATAGTTATTGCAATGATTCCAAATGCCCAAAATAAATATTTATGAGCTCCTAGAAATATTGATTTAATTTTACCTCTGACCAATATTTCCAGAGAGAATCATGAACATTTTCTTGGACCTTTTTGGAACAATTTTTATTTTGGTCAATTCCATAAATGATTTCTGAGGGTTTCACATGTCCCCATTTCAAATTCAACTTGAATTTAAACATGATGCACACATGACTAGCTAGTCTTGATCATACCAGAACTAGGGTTGTGACAATAACCATGGATCGAACTAAGAAAAGTAAAGGCAAAAGATAGTGGAGATGATACGATACCGGGGCACCTCCCCCAAGCTTGGCGAAAGCCAAGGGGAGTGCCCATACCCGATACTCAATTTTCTTTTGGTGATGAAGAAGGAGGTGGTGGTGATGAAGTAGTGGATTTATTTTTCTTCCTTAGCTTACGCTTGAGTAAGGAATTCTCATCTTTCAGTTCACGGATCTCCCACTCAAGCTCCAACACCTTTTTGCATAAATCTTGCTTGTTTCCCTGCAACAGATGAAAGGGGACAAACTAGATCTTAGGATTCTTTGCTTCGTTGGGGATACTTGACTTCTTAAATTCAACATGCATGTCCCCAGGTTGGGGCATTGGAACTTCATCTTCCTCTGAGCTCGTCTCCTCCTTCCTCTTAGGGGCATAGTCTTCTTCTTCCTCCGAAGTCCAACCGTAGTGCTCCACATCCCCATAGACCTTGGGGTTTGCAATATAATCTGCATCGTAGCACTCACCCTCTGAGTCTTGGGACGACATAATTTCAGATCTGTCAAAAAACAGCAAGAAAAGAAAACAGTAGATTTCACTGCGATACGGAGGTCAACAAGTTCGGGGGTATATAAATATTTTTTATCTTGGGGAACAAGCAGAACGGAAGGAAAACATATTCCGGAAAGTACCCAAGGTGGCCCACCAGGGTCACTTTCCTAGTAGTTTCTTAGTTTCCTAATTTTTTAAATATTCCAAACTGACGAAAAATATTTTTGCAGATTTTTTGGAGTCCGTTTACTTACCGTATCACGTACCCCCTTTTTCATGATTCTGGAGTGTTCCGGAAGGTTTCCTTTACATGTTCTTCTAGTGTCATAGTTTGGATAATATTGCTTTCAACATTAATCGGCGTACCTCAGATACAATGTTTTATTCGTTGCCCATTAACAACCTTCGGGTTAGTACCTTCAAGACTATTTATTTTGATATCTCCGAATCGATAAACTTCCTCGATAACATAGGGTCCTTCCCATTTGGAGAGGAGTTTTCCTGCAAAGAATCTAAAATGAGAGTTGTACAAAATAACATATTCTCCAACCTTGAACTCACGCTTTTGGATTCTTTTGTCATGCCATCTTTTAACTTTTTCTTTAAATAACTTTGCATTTTCATAAGCTTGGGTTCTCCATTCATCTAATGAGCTAATATCAAATAACCGCTTTTCACCAGCATGTTTGAAATCATAATTGAGCTCTTTGATTGCCAATATGCTTTATGTTCTAACTCAAGAGGCAAATGAAAAGCTTTTCCATAAACCATTTTATAAGGAGACATATCCATAGGATTTTTATATGCTGTTCTATAAGCCCAAAGTGCATCATCTGATTTCTTAGACCAATTCTTTCGGGACCTATTGACAGTCTTTTGTAAGATTAGTTTTATTTCTCTATTACTAAGTTCAACTTGACCACTAGACTGAGGATGATAAGGTGATGCAATTCTATGGTTAACATCATACTTAGAAAGCATTTTACGGAAAGCACCATGAATAAAGTGTGAACCACCATCAGTCATTAAATATCTAGGGACTCCAAACCTTGGGAAAATAACTTTCTTAAGCATTTTAATAGAGGTGTTGTGATTAGCACTACTGGTTGGAATAGCTTCTACCCACTTAGTAACATAATCAACAGCAACCAAAATATGAGTATAGCCGTTAGAGGAAGGAAAAGGTCCCATGAAATCAAATCCCCAAACATCAAATGGTTCAACAACAAGTGAATAATTCATAGGCATTTCTTGGCGCTTACAGATATTACCTTCTCTTTGACATTCATCACAAGATAAGATGAACTCACGGGCATCCTTGAAGAGAGTATGCCAATAAAAACTAGATTGAAATACCTTATGAGCGGTTCTGTCTCCCGCGTGATGTCCTCCATAAGCCTCAAAGTGACTTTTCCATAGGATTTGTTCCTGTTCATGCTCAGGCACACAACATCTAATAATACCATCTACTCCTTCTTTATAAAGATGTGTGTCATCCCAAAAGTAATGTCTTAAATCATAGAAGAATATTTTTCTTTTGTTGGTATGTGAAGCTAGGTGGTATGTATTTAGCAACAATTTAATTAGCATAGTCAGCATACCAAGGTGTACTATTAGAAACATTTATTGCAGCTAATTGTTCATTAAGAAAGCTATCATTAATAGGTTGTGGGTCATCAAGAATATTTTCAAGCCTAGACAAGTTATCAGCTACGGGGTTCTCTGCTCCTTTCCTATTAGTGATATGCAAGTCAAATTCTTGTAGTAGAAGAACCCACCAAATGAGTCTAGGTTTAGCATCTTTCTTTTCCATAAGATATTTTATAGCAGCATGATCGGTATGAACAATCACTTTCGAATCAACAATGTAGGATCTAAATTTATCGTAAGCAAACACCACTGCTAAGAATTCTTTTTCCGTAGTAGCATAATTTTGTTGAGCACTGTCCAGAGTTTTACTAGCATAATGGATAACAATTTTTCTTATCAACTCTTTGTCCTAGAACAGCACCAACATCATAATCACTAGCATCACACATAATCTCAAAAGGCAAGTTCCAATCAGGTGGTTGAACAATAGGTGCAGTAATTAAGGCTTTCTTTAGTGTTTCTAAGGATTCAAAATAATCATCATCAAACACAAAAGGAATATCCTTTTGCAAAAGATTTGTAAGAGGCCTAGAAATTTTAGAAAAGTCTTTGTTAAACTTCCTATAGAGACCAGCATGACCAAGGAAACTACGAATACCTTTGATGTCTTTAGGACATGATATTTTCTCAATTGCATCAAACTCGGCTTTGTCCACCTCAATGCCTATTTCAGAAATTTTATGGCCACAAATAATACCTTCGTTAACCATAAAGTGGCACTTCTCCCAATTCAGGACAAGATTTGTTTGTTCACATCTCTGCAAAACTCGATCAAGATTGCTTAAACAATCATCAAAAGACTTCCCATAAACAGAAAAGTCATCCATGAAAACCTCAACAATCTTTTCACAAAAAATCGGAGAATATAGCAGTCATACATGTTTGAAAGGTAGCAGGTGCATTGCATAGACCAAAAGGCGTACATCTATAAGCATAAGTTCCAAAAGGTCAAGTAAAAGTGGTCTTTTCTTGATCAGGTTGTGAAACAGGTATTTGTGAAAAACCAGAATATCCATCAAGGAAGCAAAAATGTGCGTGCTTAGATAATCTTTCTATTATTTGACCAATAAAAGGCAGAGGGTAATAATCTTTTCTAGTTGCTTTGTTTAATTTTCTATAATAAGTTACCATCCTATAGCCTATGACAATTCTTTCTGGAATAAGCTCGTTCTTATCATTAGGAACAACAGTAATACCTCCCTTCTTAGGGACACAATGAACAACACTTACCCATCTACTATCATCTATAGGATAGATTATACCTGCATCCAGAAGTTTCAATATTTCCGTTCTTACCACTTCTTTCATCTTCGGATCTAATCGACATTGATGATCAACAACGGGTTTAGCATTAGGTTCCATATTAATCTTGTGCTAACATAGAGTTAGACTAATGCCCTTAAGATCATCAAGAGTATATCCAATAGCAGCTCGGTACTTCCTTAGAACTTTCAATAATCTTTCTTCTTCATGTTCTGAAAGGTTAGCACTAATAATAATAGGATATATCTTTTTCTCATCAAGATAAGCATATTTCAAAGTGTCTGGCAATTGTTTTAATTCAAACACAAGGACACCTTTAGGTGGAGGAGGACCTCCTAGAGTTTCAATAGGTAGATTGTGTTTAAGCAGAGGTTGTTGTTCGAAAAAGATTCTATCTATTTCATTTCTTTCACACATATGAAAATCATTTTCATGGTCTAGCAAATATTGTTCTAAGGGATCAGTAGGAGGTACAACAATAGAAGCAAGGCCAATAATTTCATCTTTACTATGCAAATTTTTCTTATGAGGTTTTCTACTAAACCTGGAAAAAATTAAATTCATGAGATTCATCACCAAAGCTAACACTGACAGTTTGTTTCTCACAATCTATTCGAGCATTGATGATGTTCAAGATAGGTCTACCAAAGATAATGGGAAAAAATTCATCTTGTGGGGAACCAAGAACAAGAAAATAAGTAGGGTATTTTACTTTCCCACACAAGACTTCAACATCTCTAAGGATCCCAATTGGTGATATAGTGTCTCTATTGGCAAGTTTAATAGTAACATCTATGTCTTGTATTTCAGCATGTGCTATTTCATTCTTAATTTCTTCATATAAGGAAAAATTAATAGCACTCACACTAGCACCTATATCACATAAACCATGATAACAGTGATCTCGTATCTTGACTGAGACAACAGGCATGCAGACAACTAGTCTATCTTTATCTTTTTCATCGGGTTTGGTAATTCTAGAAGCTTCATCACAGAAGTAAATAACATGTCCATCAATATTATCGACCAAGAGATCTTTAACCATAGCAACACTAGGTTTAACTCTGATTTGTTCAGCTAGTTTGGGTGTTCTAATATAACTTTTGTTAACCACAGTTGAAACTTTAGCATGTTCCTTCATCCTAACACGGAAAGGTAGTTTTTCAATATAAGCAGTGGGAACAACTGGATCAACATTGTAAATGATAGTTTCTTGTTTAGCTTTTACCGGTTCTTTAGTTTCTTCTTTAATAGGAGGATGATATTTAAACCACTTCTCCTTAGGGAGATCAACATGAGTAGCAAAAGATTCACAAAAGGAAGCTACTATCTCAGAGTCAAGTCCATATTTAGTGCTAAACTTTTGAAAAGCATCGGTATTCACAAAAGATTTAACACAATCAAACTTAGGATCAATACCTGACTCTTTACCTTCATTGAGTTCCCAATCTTCAGGGTTGTGTTTAATTCTTTCCAAAAGATCCCACATGTAGTATTCTTCATAAAAGAACCAGTACAAGAAGTATCGAGCATGGATTGATCATTACGAGAAAGCCAAGCATAAAATTTTTGAATAATAATTTCTCTTAAGAGCTCATGATTAGGGCATGAATGTAACATTGACTTAAGCCTCCCCCAAGCTAGAGCGATACTTTCTCCTTCATGAGGCCAAAAATTATATATATAATTCCGATCATGATGAACTAGATGCATAGGATAATTTTTTTTGATGAAATTCCAATATGAACCGATTACAGTTCCAAGATCCAATATCATCACATAGCCTATACCATGTCAATGCTTTTCCTTCAAAGATAATGGAAAAACCTTCTTCTTAGCTTCACCTTTGGGTAAACCTGCAAGCTTGAACAATCCACAAATTTCATCCAAATATATCAAGTGCATATCAGGATGTTTGGTTCCATCTCCTGCATAAGGATTAGCTAGCAGTTGTTCTACCATACCCAAAGGAATTTCATATTCAATATTTCAGTAGGTGAAGTAGGTTGAGGGGCAACTAATTGTGGTTCCTGTCGAGGTGAAGATACCCCGAACAAACCCCTCAAAGGATTATTTTCCATAGTAGCAAGTGACAATAAATTTCAGTATGTAGTAATAATGTTTCCTTAGCAATTTCCACTTACCAAAAGTTCTTCACTCCCCGGCAAAGGCGCCATAAAATAGACTTGATGACCCACAATTATATGGGGTCAATTGTAGCCTTTTCGATAAGTGAGAGTGTCAAACCCAACAAGTAGCAGAAGGAAATGACAAGTGGTATTCAGCAAGGTAATGTCTGCAAGTGCTAAATTGTAAGTAGCGGAGTAGTTTGATAGCAAGATAATTTGTAACAAGCAAGTAACAATATTAGTAACAAAAGTGCAGCAAGGTAACCCAATCCTTTTGAGGCAAAGGACAGGCCAAAACGGTCTCTTATGATAAGCAAAGTGTTCTTGAGGGTACACGGGAATTTCATCTAGTTACTTTCATCATGTTGGCTTAATTCGTGTTCGCTACTTTGATAATTTGGTATGTGGGTGGACCGGTGCTTAGGTGATGTTCTTACTTGAACAAACCTCCTACTTATGATTAACCCCTCGCAAGCATCCGCAACTATGAGAAAAGTATTAAGAATAAATTCTAACCATAGCATTGAACTTTTGGATCCAATTCGTGTTTTCTACTTTGATAATTTGGTATGTGGGTGTGTCGGCGTTCTGGGAATGGGGGTCCCCAGACTTGCCTGCCTGTGGCCTGCGGCGTGGCTCAAGCAAAGGCACAGTGCAGCCCAGCTTCATCAGCTCAAGCTCAAGACCCTCGCGAGGGGCCAAGCCTCGCGGGGCGGACAACAGGAAGCTTCCTCAGGAGCAGCCTCATTAGGCAGGCTCGTGAGGAGGTGGAGAGATCAAGGTAGGGCACCTCGCGAGGAGCCCGTGACGCAAGCCATGACGATCGAGACCGGGCGGGCGCCAGGTGGGCGCCGGCCTGTGCAGTGTCCTTGTTTCCCCTTTGGTGCAAAGGGGGCAAGCATAGGCCAAGGCATCAGGCAAAGGTTACCGTTTCGGTGCATCAAGACCAAGACCAGCAGAACGGCAGGATGGAAGTCATCGTGGAGCCAAGGACGGCGTCACCGCAGAGTCTTTGGAAGTCGAAGACCCACTTTAGTCAGGATAAGTGTACTAGATGTTCCCCTTCAAAATGGCCAATTGTTGGCGCCCTTCCCGCTCATTATTTGGGAAAAGGCCCAGGGCCTCCCTCTATAAATAGGACTAGCCACCACAGTAGAGAAAGGAGGATCCATATTGCGCATAGACTAGAGATAGAGAGAGAGAGAGAGAGAGAGAGAGGTGACTGAACTCACCCAAGCATTTCATCGCACCAGCTCAAGAACAGCCCCTCACGAGGCTGTTCTCCCTTTGTATTGTTCATCATCAGCCCCTGAGGCAATCCACCACACCACACACTGGAGTAGGGTATTACACCACAATGGTGGCCTGAACCAGTATAAACCTCGTGTCCCTTGTGTGTTCTTCTTTCTAGCCTAGATTCCTTGCGAGGCCTTGAGACGCGAGTTGGTAGGGGAAAGATCTTCGTGCGCACCCCAGAGTTCGAACCTCAAGGGTCTGCCGGAACCTGAAATCCGACATTTGGCGCGCCAGGTAGGGGTGCGCCAGAATCCTTCTTCCGCCGCCTCGCGTTGTGTCGCCTCGCCGTTCTGATGTCAAGCGACCCAACTGCCAACGCCGACCGCTGGGCGGCGTGGCCCGCCCACGCCATGCCGCCGGCCCAGGGTGACCTCAACCTTGCTCCTCAGGTAGCTCGCGCTCCGCAGGGCGCTGCGGGGCGCGGGCGACGCGACCAAACGCCGTCTGCCCTCACACCGTGGCAGGTGCGGTCAGCAGCAAGAGCCTCAAGCCACGCCGCGGCCACAGCGCCGCACACCCGACGGGAGTAGGCGAACTCCAGGGCTGCGCTCATGATGGTCCGAGAGCTGCTACGGTGCCGGCTGCTGGAGGGCGGCCGCGACGTGTTGTTAGAGCGAGTAGCCGAGCTCCTGGACGCCGCCGCCTCGGGAGCACCTCCTTTCTACGTCCAGCTGCCACCCCAGATCCATGGTGGGCCGTATGGCGGCCCCATACGTGCCCACGCAACTCGAGCGAACTCCAGGGCCTACTCAACGCCAACCCGGCCCTTAGCACCGGGCGATAAGTCGCGCCGGCCCCATCTCCGGACGGCGAAGGAGTGTACGCCGCGGCCTTCTGCCTCGGCGGGCCACCACGCCACCACCCTCAAGACAGCGCTCCGAGCCGGAATGCATGGCGCATAGGGCACTATGGCGAGGCCCATGGGGCGGTGGCCCCAGAAGCTTATGTGCCCCACATGGTGGATCGAGAGTATGCACTGGAAGAAGACCATGGCTTGTTCCTTGGGCCAGGCTGGAGCGAGGAGACACCAGAAGTTGAGCTCTTTTAGGAACCCCAAGAGGGCCTCGGCGACCGCGCCGGTGGCAGCAACTATCAGGTACCACTAATTCCTCAGGAGAAAGCTTATGCTAACCATGGGTCACAGGAGGTATAGGTCGCCGCAGCAGATGGCTGCCCATATGCTGCAACCTCTTACCCCTCGGGAGGAGAGCACCGGGGGTTGCAGGAGAGGGGCCGAGATCCTGGTTCATCCCCGCGGCGCTCGGTGCAAGGCGTTCTTAGGAGGTAGGCCCTCTGCCGGGGAGGTCCCTCAGGGCCTGCCCCTGGCAGAGGACCCATGGTCGTCGGGGGAACCGTTGGCGACCGCTCTACCCCATTGGCGTCGTCCTTGGTCTCTGGCTGCCATCAATGGCGGTAGAGTTTGGCGCAAGGCGGGGCCCTTGTCTGGCGATATGAAGCAAGGCCGGTACCTGTGAAGAAGGCCCAATGCCTGTGAAGCTCGCTGCATGTGACACTCTCACGTAATAATGAGTGGGGATGTACATGCCCCGGAGTCTCCGGAGAGCGGCCCTCGGGCCTCGGGGGCTCCCGCCCACGGCCAGTGGCAGCACTTAGCTCCGCGCTGGTGAGAAGACGTCGAAGACTAGACTAGGTGTCGGACGCGGCTTTTTGCCTTTTGCCTTTTCCTCTGTTCTCAAGGTTCTTTGATTTATGTTTAAGTTGGATTTGAGATTGAGACTTGCGTGTGTTTGGGGGAGGGGTGTTTAGTCTCGTTCGAGCAATCTCTCGTATTCTGGTTTCGGCTTTGCGTCCAAATTTAGCATCCGCTGCCTCGCCTCGTGAGCCCCTCGCGAGCCGGGCTAGGCCAAGCACGTCTACAATCCGGACCGCTGTCGCTGCACCCTCTCCGGAGGTTCGCATCGCAGGATCAATGGGTTCGCTCGAAAGACGCTTGAGGCACTGCTGCCCCCACAGGCCCTCTCGGGACTCGTCAGGGTCAAAAGGGTAAAAAAAACAGCGGTGCCGTGCGATCAGTCAGACATGTCACTCACCGCGTCCTCTGGGGCGCCTTCAGAGACGTCATCACTGACATCATCACCGCCACCGCCACCACCTCTGTCAGTGTCGGGCTCGTCCACAACGCCACCTTCATCGGCGGCCACGATCATGCCGTTGTCATCAGATGCGAAGGCCCGAATGAGGGCGTCCACGTTGTCTTCCACCCATTGCACCAGGTCGCCCCGAATGGCTACGGGCACCGGAGCGATGGCGGCATCAAAATCGAAGTGGGGATCTCTGTCCTGCAGATAGCTGAAGACACGGGAGAAGGCACACCCAAGCAAGGCTCGGCTCCTCTCCTCGACAAGCCAACGGGCCCTGTCAGAGCGGGTCTCCAGCTGTGTCACCACATCCATGAAGAACTGGATGTTGCCAGCATAGTTGATCACGCGAGGCTCAGCAACAACCGCCTCGCAAATGTTGCCCAGGGCCGCATTGGCCCTTTCCCTAAGCATTTGGAGCATGGGGGCATGCTCATGCTCCAGAGTCTGCCACTGACGGATCTCGTCCTCATTCCGCCACGCGACAGCCTCGGCGCCATCGAACCGCTATCGAAGAAGAAGGAGCTCGGCGCGGGAAGAGGCCAACTTCGCCTGTGCTGTGCCGAGGGCTGCTGCGGAGGAGTCCGCACTCCGCGTCACTTCAGCCAGCTTGGCCCTGAGGGCCGCGGTCCTACCCTCAGCTTCGGCCCTGATCAGCTCCAGCCTCACTTCGTATTCGCACTCAAGATCCGAGCGGGCTACCGCCACACGGTGGTCAACCTCTTCTTGGGCTCGGGCTTCCCGTGCAACAACGTCATCCTCCGCCTGAGTCACCAGGCGCTCCCTTGTTTCCAAACGTTCAAGGTCAAGATTGCGCTCGGCGGCCTCCAGCGTCAGTGCCTCCTCGCGCTTTAGGAGCTCCGCCTGGTCGACGGAAGCCTCCTTCAGTGACACAAGGGCCGCCTGGCACAGTTCCACTTGCCACTCCAGAGAGCTGCTCCAGGCTAGGAGCTCCCACGCGCGGTCCTCTGCATCCTTGCGCCGTCGGTCTGCTTCCCGGGCCTCCTCAACGGCCTGGGAGCAGGCCTCTCGCGAGGCCGCCAGCGACGCTTCAGCCTTCGCGTTATCAAGGTCACGCTAGTGACGTGCAAGGGCGACGGCTACCTTCAACTTGCGCCTCTCCTCGGCGAGGCGTAGGCCTTCGGCCGTGCATCCTTGCCAGCAAGCTCCACGCCGATCCGGCTCACCGCATCCGCCGCCCCTTGGAGGAACTCTTGACGAAGGGCGCGACGCTCCCGAGCGCACCTGAGCATGTCTTCTGCGTCACCCTCTGCCACTGGTGTATGCGGAGGGCCCCGCGGCGGCATGCCCCCTCCAGGCGCAGGACTGGGGGTTGGCGCCCCAGCAATCGCCGGATGGACCTCATCGAGAATCCAGCTTGGCGTCGGTCCATCCCCAAAGGAGGAACTGAAGACCGACTTCAGCCAGTCACCATCCACGATCAAAGGAGGAACACGGGGCAAGCCGGCTATGCCCCAGGAGGACTCGTGAAGGGAGGACAGCGGGCGCGTAGGCTAGAGGTGCCCAGCGGAACGGACCACTTCTCCGACCGGTCCAGCGCTGGGGGCGCTGCTCGAGCTCGGCGCACCCAGGGCCAACAAAGAAGACAAAGCTTGGGGGGACGGCTCCCAGGCCGACTCAGTGAATTCGGCAGGACGGGCCCTGAAAGGCGACAATCAGCTGCAGGGATAGTAAGGTAAATGAGCAGAGAGAGAAGAGGACTTACTCGTCCATGGCAAAGTACGTCCTGTGCTTCCACAGGCGGCAAGGGCGATCGTCGCCACACAAGGCCTCCTTCCACTTGCGAAGGGCCTCGAAGTCTACACAGAACCGGCCTAAGCGCTCGGCGCAGGGGTCGGTCTGTGGCATGGAAGAGGCGTCAAGGTGATCAGCGCCAAGGGGACTGGCCTGGGGGACGCCACCAGGCGCCGCCTCATGAGGAACGGTCGGGGCCTCGGAAGCCCCAGCCTCGAGAGTCGTAAGCTGCACCTTCTCGCCTGCCACTGCTCCAGGACGGGCTTCGGGAGATGCCGCCTTCGGGGCTCCGCGCGGCGTCAGCATCTCGACATCAGCCCCTTCAGCTCCCGGCGGTTCTCGTCTCCCCGCTCCATCGCTTGAGACAGAACCTCTTTGGGCTACCGGAAGAGCAACCACGGCGACTGGGTTCTCGCGGGGCCCCATGAGGCTAGCCGGGCGCAGCCCCCACTCGTCAAAGTTGGGCATGTGCCTCACAAAATCGGCCCTGCCCGAGAAAAGATACAAGAGGGCAGCATCGTGTCAAAGGCTGCCTGGGGAAGGGTCGCCAGTCAGGACCCTGAGCACCATCCGCAACACTTCAGGTGCTAGGTCCTCCTCCTGAAGCCGCATGCGGTCTTTGTGCCTCGCAAAGTCCCACATCCGGCGGGAGTGGCGCTGGAGAGGAGCAATGCGACGTTGGAGGAACTCCTTCACCACCTTGGGCGCCGTCACGTCGAGCGCCCTCAAACTCTTGAAGCGGCGCCAGACGAAGGCGAGCCGGGGGCTCACAAGCGTCTCATGATCCTAGCCTGAGTTAGGAACAGCAGGCAAGGTTGGGTGCGAGAGCAGGGGGCTGAGCACTCCAACATCCACATACAGCCACCGCTCTCTGAACCTGGCCTCAGGAGGAGGAAGGCCGAAATTGATCCCTAAAGCAGCCGTCTCCTGCACGGCGAGGAAGCTCACACACCCCGAGCATTGAGTGGCGTCGCTCAGGCACAAAGAGAAGAAGTGGAGTAGGAGGGCAATGGAAGGAGGGATGCCCACCATTGCCTCACAAACAAAGGCGAAAACAGCCAGGAGGGTAATGGACTCAGGCCCCAAGTTCATCATGTGGATCTGATAATGGGAGAGCACCGTGTTGAAGAAAGCGGAAAAGGGGGGAACCAGACCCGGCCACGGGGCATCGGCGAAGAATCGAACCTCCGTGACGACCCTATCAAAGGAGGCATGAGATGCAGGCTAGACCGTGGTCCTGCCGCACTCGTTGAAGATGGAGGCAAGAGCAGAGCGGACCTTGTTCAAGGCTTCGGGATTGAGTATAATTGACCGATCAATGGCGGGGGGCGCCACCGGAGACGAGCGGGGCGAAGGCGCGGGCTTCTTTCCCTTTTCCTTCTTCGTTGGCACCATGGCGATGGAAAGAGGGGAGAGCTCGAGCCAGATTGGAGGCGGAGGTTGGAGCCCGAGGAGGAAGGAAGGGTAGGAAGCGTGCGAGCAGCGAAAGGGGAACAACTGTGTGCAACCACAGGTCCATCTAGTCGGGTGCGTAATGAGGCATCATGGGGAAGCGGAGACGCCCACGTCCAATCAATCGCCATGCGGCGCCCAAGGCCGTAGGCTATTGGGGCCTGCGCCTCTTCGCACTTGCCCCTTCGCTTCTCTGCTAAGCCAAGCCCGGGCGTGCCTTGGGCCCGGGGGCTACTGTCGGCGTTCTGGGAACGGGGGTCCCCAAACTTGCCTACATGCGGCCTGCGGCGTGGCTCAAGCAAAGGCCCAGTGCAGCCCAACTTCATCAGCTCAAGCTCAAGACCCTCGCAAGGGGCCAAGCCTCGCGGGGCGGACAACAGGAAGCTTCCTCAGGAGCAGCCTCATCATGCAGGCTCGTGAGGGGGCGGAGAGATCAAGGCAGGGAACCTCGCGAGGAGCCCGTGACACAAGACATGACGATCTAGACCGGGCGGGCGCCGGCCTGCGCAGTGTCCTTGTTTCCCCTTTGGTGCAAAGGGGGCGAGCACAGGCCAAGGCATCAGGCAAAGGTTACCGTTTCGGTGCAACAAGACCAATACCAGCAGAACGGCAGGATGGAAGTCATCGTGGAGCCCAGGACAGCGTCACCGCAGAGACTTTGGCAGTCGAAGACCAACTTTAGTCAGGATAAGTGTACTAGATGTTCCCCTTCAAAATGGCCAATTATTGGTGCCCTTCCCACTCATTATTTGGGAAGAGGCCCAGGGCCTCCCTCTATAAATAGGACTAGCCACCACAGTAGAGAAAGGAGGATCCAGATTGCGCATAGACTAGAGAGAGAGAGAGAGAGAGAGGCGACTGAACTCACCCAAGCAGTTCATCGCACCAGCTCAAGAACAGCCCCTCGCGAGGCTGTTCTCCCTTTGTATTGTTTATCATCAGCCCCTGAGGCAATCCAACACACCACACACTGGAGTAGGGTATTACACCACAATGGTGGCCTGAACCAGTATAAACCTCGTGTCCCTTGTGTGTTCTTCTTTCTAGCCTAGATTCCTTGTGAGGCCTCGAGACGCGAGTTGGTAGGGGAAAGATCTTCGTTCGCACCCTAGAGTTCGAACCTCAAGGGTCTGCCGGAACCCAAATCCCGACAGGGTGGACCGGTGCTTAGGTGATGTTCTCACTTGAACAAACCTCCTACTTATGATTAACCCCCTCGCAAGCATCCGCAACTACGAGAAAATAATTAAGAATAAACTCTAACCATAGCATTAAACTTTTGGATCCAATTGGCCCCTTACGGAATAGCGCATAAACTACGGTCTAAGCTTCTGTCACTCTCGCAACCCATCAACTAATAACTACTCCACAATGCATTCCCTTAGGCCCAAATATGGTGAAGTGTCATGTAGTCGACGTTCACATGACCCACTATGGGAATCACGACATACATATCATCAAAATATCGAACACATATAAAGTTCACATGATTACTTGCAACATGATTTCTCCCGCGACCTCAAGAACAAAAGTAACTACTCACAAATGATAATCATGCTCAAGATCAGAGGGGTATTAAATATCATAATGGATCTGAACATATAATCTTCCACCAAATAAACCATATAGTAATCAACTACAAGATGTAATCAGCACTACTAGTCACCCACAAGCACCAATCTATAGTTCCGGTACAAAGATTGAACACAAGAGATGAACTAGGGTTTGAGAGGAGCTGGTGCTATTGAAGATGTTGATGAAGATAGCCCTCCCCAAGAAGGGAGAGTTGTTGGTGATGATGATGACGATGATTACCCCTCCGGGAGGGAAGTTCCCCCGGCGGAATCGCTCCACCGGAGGGCAAAAGTGCTCCTGCCCAGGTTCCGCCTTGAGACGGCGGGACTTCGTCCCGAAAGTCCTCTCCTCATTTTTTCCAGGTAAAAATGACCTATATACCAGAATTGGGGCACCAGAGGTGGGCCTAGGTGAGCACAACCCACCAGGGCGCGCCTGGGCTCCCTGGCACGCCCAGGTGGGTTGTGCCCACCTAGTGGGCTCCCTTTGGTACTTGTTTGCTCCAATATTCCTCAAATATTCCATAAAAAATCCTCATAAAGTTTCAGCTCATTTGTAGTTGTGCAGAATAGGTAGCCTGACGTAGCTTTTTCAGGTCCAGATTTCCAGCTGCGAGAATTCTCCCCCTTTGTGTATACCTTGCATATTATGAGAGAAAAGGCATTATAATTACTCCAAAAACCATTATTATACAAATAAACAACATAAATAATAGTAGGCAAACATGATGGAAAATGGACGTATCAGTGAGCACGATACACCAGGGCGCGCCTGCCCTTCCTGGCGCGCCCTGGTGGTTTGTGCCCTCCTCGGACACCTTCCCGACTCTGTTTTTCTTCCATATTCTTGTTTCCTAAGATAAAAAATCTTTATATATACCCCCAATCGATTTGACCACTGCATTGCAGAAAAACCCTTTGTTCTTGTTTTGTGTTGTTTTCTTGTTAGATCTAGATCACCATGGCTCCACTACGCTCCTCCAAGGACAAGTTCTTAGAGAAGGTCATCAACCCATACTTGCCGGAGGTGATGAAGCACTCGCAAGCCATTGAGATGCGTGAGGGGTTGCTCCATATCCGGGATCTTTAGGGGCCCAAGAGGACGGAGAGCATGGAGGCCAGGCTCGAGGCAGTGGAACAAGACATCTTCAAGTGCCAAGGGATGGTGGAGCATGGACTTAGCGCCAATCACTCCATGATCACGGGATTCACCCGTTATCACTTGGTGGATGGCCGGTCCATGAAGGACATCGTCTTCACCTTCAACGAGCAAATCAATTTTTACAAAGTGTCGGGGTACACAAATAGGGGTGTATGTTTCCACTGACTTGTGCACGGACTGTAGGCCTCCGACCCAGCAGCACCAAGTATCCAAGA
Organism: Triticum dicoccoides; assembly: GCF_002162155.2. NCBI lineage: Eukaryota > Viridiplantae > Streptophyta > Magnoliopsida > Poales > Poaceae > Triticum > Triticum dicoccoides. The sequence continues at coordinate 459,805,985 of NC_041393.1, forward strand.
CAAAACCAAGTTAGAGAGGTAGCTCTTTCAGGAATCAAAGAACGAATCAAGAGGACCAAGACAAGCCAAGGAAGCAAGATACCACTAAAGGAAAGCCTCCCTTGCCGGGCTGGCGAGCCTGGTTAGGTCGAGGCCGCCCTGAAGACAAGTCCCAAGAATTCCTCGGTAGGCTTGCCAGGGCCGCTGGCGGCCTAGCTACCACCCCTCCAAGGCTCCACCGCTCCACCGCATTGCAACGCAAGTCACCAATCGATGCGGTGTCAAGCCCCCAAGTAGCTGGGTGGTTGTCATTTGGCACGTGGCAGACATTTAGAAGGAAAATCACCTCCACATGACACATGTCTAGAGGCGTGTCAAGCAGACAGGTGGAAGATGACTAAGCGGTGCGGCGGGCTTGTCGGGCTGCATCCACATCGTGACACCTAGCAGTGCATTTAATGTGCTTTGTCCTAACTGCCAGAGTTAGGTATGATAGAACTGTTGGCTATCTAATCACTGAACAATGACGGTTTTGCCATTGTGGTAACCTCTTAACCTATAAAAGGAGGGCCCTGGCAACTTTAGAAAGGATTCAGACCCTTGTGTACTCATACGTGCGTAGCTACTCTCCCCGAGGCGGCCTTGCCGGGCTTGAGCGTCGCATCTCCACCACGGTCCTCCCATCAATCCACCAAAGCAAGAGTATGATTTTACGCCTCGCGGCGGCCCAAACCTGGGTAAAAAAATCACCAGTGTCATCTCTGCCATGCTATCCCACGGCCTCTGCTCTTTGTGCAACGTGACCTCTCCCCCCGCCGAACCACAAGGGGTTGATGGCCCCATAGGTGATTATGTTCCACCACGGCATCTTTGGTGCGCCAGGTAGGGGGAGCACGTGCATAAACCTGAGGGTGTGATCAGCATGAGTCTTCATCATCGGCTCCAGCACCCATGGTGCCTGAGAAGAAGCCGAACGTGGCAGGCCATCTTTCCGCCGTGAGGGCCCTCTCGCACGCGGCCGCTAGCACTGTAGATGCAGCGGCAGCGGTGGGGGACAAGGGCGCCATAGGGGACGTGACCGGCGCAGGCGGCACCGTTGTCATTTCCCCCGTGGACGGAGCAAAAGCGGAAGGTAACGGAGGCACGACGACCATAGGTAGCTCGGATGGCATACCTACCCCGCTACCTGCATCCAAGAACACAAATGACGTGAGAGACCGCGTCGCCCTCCTTGCGAGCTCGTAACAGGCACATCCGATGTGAAAAGATATCACTTGGGCATAAGAGAGGAACGGTATGTGGACGGCCCCTCCTTCCCTTCCCACACGTCAATAGTCAATCCACATAGTGGTGGCGCCATTAGCGTCGATGAGCTCACATGGAACTCGGTACAAGCATTTATCCCACCAGGGGTAAATACTGAGTGGAAAGTTGGTGCGAATCCGCTAGTCGACATCCCGGCAAGCGCGCTCTGGCGAAAGGCCTTACGCATATATGTCGCCTTTCGTACCCGCTGTCGTGGGGTCATTGACAAATGCGAGGAAGGGGAGAGAGGAGTCGACCCTTATTTTTCTACCATACCATGTTAACTGCAAGCATTTGAAATAAGCTCCACAAGCTCCTGCCGGGGCGGGAGCATAACTACGAACCGCCAAGTCTCTCTCTCTTGCGCATATTTCCATTTGTCATCCTTTCAGGACAAGGATGAATGCGCGAATGGAAGGGGCAACCCCTAATGGGGAAGGATGTCACACCCTAGCTAGTTCATGCATTAGAGTGTTGCATCATGTCTATTCTTTCATCAGAAACCTGAAATGGGGATGACAGAACCGCCAGCCCCCTCTGAAACCAACTAGGGTTTACTAAAAACTTTTTCAATGAACCTGAAATGCCCTTCTAAAATGCCCACCATTTTTGTCTTGGTTCAGAACCTCTGCCAAAAGTGATGCACATTTTCCTAGGTCATCTTAGGGTCTTTGAATTAATTCATAATTATTTGAATTTGGGCAATTTAAATTTATAAAATATTTCAAATGCTCAAATATCTCCAAACAAAAATGTTTCATGTTGGAAATAATCCAACTATGGACCAGGAGTAGTTTGGTGATTTTAGGAGTGGCCTAAGTATTTTTAATAATTCAACAAACTTACAGAATAAATAAAAAAACAGAAGAATAGGGAAATAACAGAAAGACTTACCTGGCGCCCAGCACCCGGCCCACCTGCCGGCCCAGCCCAGCGCCGCGCCAGCGAGCTGCTTGCCGGCCAGGCAGGCAGGCAAGGTGCTCGACGGCGAGCACCGCAAGGGTGCCACGCACCTGCTCGCCGCCTCGCCGCTTCCCTCTTCATGCCACGTCGGGGATCACTCCCCCTCTCTCCCCCGAACCCCCCAGACGCCCCCTCTCCTCTCCAGCTCCTCCCCCTCGCGCTCCCCAGCCATGGCCGACGCCACCGCCGCCGCTTCAACGTCGTAGCCGTGCACCCCGCCGCCCGTGCGTCTTCTCGTCGTGTCCAGGAGCTCCGCCGCCGTCCACTTCATCGAGCTAGCTGAGCCCTGTGTGCTCGCAAGGCCCGAGTCCACCGCACCGACCTCGCCCGAGTCCGCCGTCGCCGGAGATCCCCTTCAACGCCGTCGCCGCCTCAGCTCGTCCCCGACCCCACCGGTGGCCTCTACGGGTGCTCTGTGAGCCTAGCTACCCCTCCTACCCTCCCTCTCTCGTTCCCGAGCTGTGTAGCTACCGCACGAAGATCACCCGCACGCACCGCCGCGGATCTCGTCGCCGACGTGCTCCCGGCCATTCTCCGGCCAACTCACGGTGTCCAACGCACTCACCAAGCTGCGTTGGGTCCAACCGTGCACTCCCCGCACCTCACCGCACACCCTAGCCCCGAGTTCGCCTTCACCCGAACTCCGGTGGCCGCCAAGGTCGCCACCGACGCCAACTCCGGCCACCCCGATCCCAACGGACTCCACCAAGAGCTGCGGCTCGTCCTTAGCTCCACTCCGATGGCCTCCGCGACCCATTTGGTAGCCGGAACGGCCAAAACCACTTCCGCCGCCGCGTCGGGCTCGCCGGCGGCTAAACGCCGGTGCAGCCGACCTGGCTTTGACCGCGGGTGGGCCCTGGTTGACTCTGTTGAGTCAATGACAGGTGGGGCCCCCTTCTGCTAATTATCCAGATTAGTTTAAACTAAATTAAATTAGTTAATTATCCACTGACACCCTAGACCCACTGGTCAGTTTGACCTGGGCCGGTCTGTTGACTTGCTGAGGTCAGCATGACCTCATGCTGACGCAGTAAACCTTTTCTGAAATTAAAATAAATCTAAAATGATTTATAAATTCCAGAAAATAACCCAAACTTCAAAAAATCATAGAAAATAATCTGTAGCTCCAAATGCAAAGTTTTATATATGAAAAATGATCAAAAAAATCCAATCTATCCATCTGTACTAGTTTCATGCATGTTTAAGCAAGCTAACTTGATGTTTAGTGCAGAACAAGATAAAACACTTTAAAGGGCCATGTATGAGTTTGAAATTTGAATCTTTGGTTCAAACTGGTTCAAACTCTTCTGGTCTTAGTTGCATTAGCCCAACACACTCATATTGCCATGTTTCATGCATGCATCATATTGTCGCACATTGTTTGGTGATGGCTGTGTATCGGTGTTCTTTGCGGCAGGTTCTGCCTCCGAGGAGTACCGTGATTACCCTAGCGAAGAGCCGTATCCGTGCATCGATCCATCAGGCAAGCAACCAACCATTTGATCATATCGATACAATCCCATGTTCTCGCTCTTGCTCTCTTTTACTGCATTAAGACAACGCGTTTCAAACTGTTGTGTGCTACGGTAGTTGAACCCATTTCCTCTGCATGACCTGTCATTGCCACAGTAATTAGATGAAACCCACTAGCATGTGTAGGAATTGATTGAGCCATATGTATGTGTTGTTCCTACCTTGCTATGCCTGCTATGCTTAGAGTCGTGTCAGGTCTGGTTCATCTGGGTGATGGGCTAGAGTGAAATGATCATGTCGGTAATGAGAGTGATGTGGTGAACACGATTTGGTAAAGGTATCAATGAGAGGCCATGTAGGAGTACATGGTGGGTTGTTTCATTGAAGCTGACCTTAAGCACTGAGATCTGTATGTGTGATTTAAGATTCAGCTACTACCATGCATTGGGCCCTGAAATATGACCCCGCTCGACTTCTTATTCACCCTAGTCCTCTGTCCAGGAGTTGCAAGTAGTTTCTGGTGTTTGTAGCTTACTAGAGGCCGTGGACAGCACTGACCCGCGGGGTGGGCTGTGATGCGGTAGGTACGTGGCACGGTGTACCGAATACCCATTAGGTATCTCGGGAACCCTGTACACATTGTTCGGGGCCGTATGGGAAACCTCGGCCGGACTCCCTACGGATGGAACCTGGATAGGCGATAAACCTGGACTAGAGACTTAGGTGTTTAGGTAGGTCGTGGTCTACACCCACGTCGGCTTTCGCTTGAAGTCTGCCGAGCACATGTCGTGTGCAGACGCTAAGTGGTGGAAACATGTATGAAGAAGTACACCCCTGCAGGGTTAACATGATCTATTCGAATAGCCGCGTCCGCGGTAAAGGACTACTTGGTTGCTTATACAGTTCATAGACAAGTAAATGGAAACTACTAAAAGCCTCAAGATAAGTGTGAGTGCCGAGGATGGCTCTTCCGTAGGAAGACGGAGGTGGATCCTCGGTAGTGTATTGAAGTGGTGAGTAATGGACTCGTGTGCGCAAAACCATTTCAAGTTGGAGTCTCGTAGGATAGCCTAGCCAAGAGTCAAAGCTGGCTTGCTGCAATAACTCCACCAACCCTTCTTGATAATGTGCATGTATGTGGGATCTGATGTAAGTCTTGCTGAGTACCTTTGTACTCATGTTGCTATAATTTACATTTTTACAGAAGACGCTGCAACCCCTTCTGATGGGTTCTTCGTAGACGTTGACATCGATGAGTAGGCTAAGGCCCAGGTGGTGATCCTGAGCTTGTGAAGGACCACGTAGTATAGCTAGGCTTTCCAAGCCTCTTTTATTTTACTAGTTGTCTGTACTCAGACAACTTACTTCCGCTGCTGGTTTGTATGACTATATGACTTGAATGCTGGGTCGTGTGACCCGTACTTATGTGTATGTTATGTATGGCTCTCTGAGCCTTAAATAAAGTACTTGTGTCGTAGAGTCATGTTGTGATGCCTTGTTGTATTTGCACATATCGAGCATATTGTGTGTATGATTGAAATGCTTGGTATGTGTGGGATCTGACTATCTAGTTGTTTATCTTTAGTAGCCTCTCTTACCGGGAAATGTCTCCTAGTGTTACCACTGAGCCATGGTAGCTTGCTACTGCTCCGGAACACTTAGGCTGGCCGGCATGTGTCCTTCTTCGTTCCTGTGTCTGTCCCTTCGGGGAAATGTCACGCATTGAGTACCGGAGTCCTGTTAGCCTGCTACAGCCCGGTTTACCGGAGTCCTGCTAGCCCAGTGCTACAGCCCGGACCCACTTGCTGATGACCTACACGTTCGTCGCTGGGTCATGGATGCATGTCCCTGTAAGTCTGTGCCACTTTGGGTTTACGACTAGCCATGTCAGCCCGGGCTCCTTATCATATGGATGCTAGCGACATTATCATATACGTGTGCCAAAAGGCGCAAACGGTCCTGGGCAAAAGTAAGACGACACCCGTGGGAATACCGTGCATGAGGCCGCAAAGTGATATGAGGTGTTACACGCTAGATCGATGTGACATTGAGTCGGGGTCCTGACAGCGTTGGTATCAGAGCCGGACTGCCTGTAGGTTCTCCAAGCCAAACTGGTCGATGTTGAGTCTAGAAATTCTTTAGTTATATGTAGGGGAATTTTTTGTGGGTTGGAACGTAAGGCTGTTTTTACTCCTTTATCTTATGACATTCTGATCTGAGTCAGTCTATTCTTCCACCGGGGGTTAAGGAATTAGGATCTCTTCTCTCTATCAGGTTCACGTGTTACTAATCAGTAGTACCTTATAGGTTTGATGGATACAAGCCTAGTTCAGTTCTACTACCACATTATGTTGCTAAGATGGACCCAGAACCTTGATATGGTGTTGTTGAGTGCGTATGAAATCCTTTGTCAAATGTCTCAAATCCTTTTTGAGCATTTACAGCCGTTATGCTTTCGAAATTTTGCTAGAAATTCTAATGCCTTTGCATTATGGTTGTGCTTTCAGATGGCCACTCGCGACCGAAATCAAGTGGTTCGCCTGACCCGATGCATTGGTGTGACCGGTCATACTGCCATGTTGGTCAGGGTAATGACTGAGGCTGGATACCGTTGGTATCCTGAGTACACGGTCGAAGAATAATTTCGAGACTTTAATCAAAGCCAGTATCTTTGCACTGTCAGGATATTTCCATCTTATCCTGGATCCACCGAGCCCCTTCACTGCTCCTATGGACTCGGGGTTACTATTGAGATGGATGTGCAAGATGCCGCCTACTCTATGATGACCATCATGCGAGTCAGGTCTGGCCTATTTCGGGACTCTGATTTCCGGTATATGCCAACTTCACTTCCTGGAGCGCACGGGTATCTCCAGGCTATCTATGCTGACTCCACTCAGGAGGATTCACGGACTCGCACCACTGCTGAGTCGCTCGAGGATAAGGACCGTGAAAATCGGGCCTTGAGGCTAGAGCTTTTCAATACCCGTGCTGACCATTGGGCCACTTTGACTCGGTTTGCACCGGCTGTGCAAGCTGGATATTCGGATATGCGCGATCTCTATCTTGTGAGATCTGCTCTGCCAGACGTGATGGATTGGCGTGATGTAGGAGGCATCACCCCACCTCGTGGTCCCCGCAGGCCATCGTTTGTTGGTCCAAGACCTCATCCTAGCCCCTATGGTCCACAAGCTCCGCGGGATCGTCTGTTTCCGGATGATCATGTTGAGCTTCCAGGCTATGGAGGTGACTTCTACGAGGACTACTACGGATCGGTCTGAGTTAGTGGTGGTATCACTAGTTCGTACTAGCTGTGTCATCCATCATCCTACGTGACTCGTGGGATATGACCTAGTTTGTACCGCCTTCCGGAGGTGTAGAAAAATAATGTATAGGAGCTCGGAGTGCCTCCGATGAGATGTAATCTTCCTTTCACCGTAATAGTACCTTGTTTGGTCTTGTACTAAACCTTGTATGGTGTGTATGACGATGGAATAAAAGAAGCAGTTTCTATATCTACCATGTCATACGGATGATCATCTTGCATTCCGAGTTATTCCTTACATTCTGTATTCTATGTCGGAATCTTATCATTCTGACTAAATCATTGTCTTGTTTACCTAGGATGGTCAACACGCGCAATAACCCTGCTCCCCAAGAGCAGGCCGAAGGCAGTGAAGTCGGGAATACAAACCTGCCTCACCCTCCTTCCCTAGCCGAAGTTATGCTGGAAGCCGAGAGAAACAAGCGGGAGACCAACCGTTTGTTGGAGCGTATTGAACAGAACACAGCACACCATCAGAGAAATAACTTGGTGTCACTCAGTGATTTCATCAAGTTACATCCACCCACGTTCCACCACTCCGTCGAGCCTCTCGACGCTGATGACTGGCTTCGCAGTATTTCTCACAAACTGCGTTCTGCGCTAGTAGCTGAGGCTGACAAGGTCACCTTTGCTGCATATCATCTTGAAGGCCCCGCTAGTCTATGGTGGGAGAATTATGGAGCTATGCGCCCAGCGGACCATGTCACTACTTGGGCTGAATTCAGCGAGGCTTTCCGTGAACATCACATTCCGGAGGGTCTCATGGACCGTAAACGTGAGGAATTTTGCAGTTTCACTCAAGGCCGACTCTCTGTGGATGCTTACAGCAGGGAGTTCGGTAACCTCGCATGATATGCAACTGAGGAAGTTTCTACTGATGCCAAGAAGCAAGCAAGGTTCCGTAAGGGACTTAGTCCTGAGCTTCACCGCGACCTCCGTCTGCATGAGTGCACATCTTTTCAGAAGCTTGTTAACAAGGCCATCAGTGCTGAGACTGGTCAGACTGATTTCGACGCAACACGCAAGCATGGCCGTGACATGGGTTCCTCATCCGGTGCTGGTCCTCAGAAGCGCCGCGTGTGGGTGCCTAACACTGCCCTGCCACCCAGGTTCACACCGAGGCCATCCTTCCAGGCGCCTCGCCCCGTTCAACAGTTTGCACCAGCCAAGCCCTATGGTGGTCCAACCAACAGTGCTCCTCCACGTACCAGTTCCGTGTCTTGTTTCAAGTGTGGGGAATCGGTCCACTATATGCGCGAGTGCCCCCAAACCAACCCCAACCAGACAGCAAAAAAACTGTTGGCCGTGGCAAGCCGACAGGGAAAGTGCTCTACGCCAAGCCGGCCACCGCTGCATGTGGCCATGTCAACTGTATCTCTGCCGAAGAAGCTCAAGAGGATCCCAACGTCGTTCTCGGTACGCTCCTTGTTAATTGCCACCCGGCATCTGTTCTTTTCGATACAGGAGCATCTCATTCATTTATATCCGAGAGCTATGCTCGTCTACATAACACCACATTCTGTGAGATGCCCACCTCTATGGTAATTCAAACTCCGGGATCCAAATGGCAAACTTCTAGAGTAAGCCATGGAAATGAAATTCAAGTCGACAGACTTGTTTTTCTCGCATCTTTGATAGCCCTCAAATCTTCGGATATTAATATCATCTTGGGTATGGACTGGATGTCAGCCCATCATGCCAAAATTGATTGCTTCTCTAGGACTGTTCAACTCACCCATCCTTCGGGGAAGATAGTCAATGTCTTGACCCGAATAGCCAAGCGACAATTATATTCTCTTAACGCCAGACCTTTGCCAGACCTTGAGGACGTTCCGGTAGTCCGTGACTTTCCGGATGTCTTCCCAGAGGAATTGCCAGGTGTTCCACCTGACAGATATGTTGAGTTCGTAATAGATCTCATTCCAGGAACCGTCCCGATTGCTAGAAGACCCTATAAGATGGCACCACTAGAACTAGCCGAGCTTAAGAAACAACTCGATGAGTCCTTGAAAAAGGGTTTCATCCGACCTAGTTCATCTCCGTGGGCTTGCCCCGTCCTCTTCGTCAAGAAGAAGGATGGTACGGACCGGATGGTTGTAGATTATCGACCTGTCAATTTGGTCACAATCAAGAACAAATATCCGCTCCCCAAGATCAACGACCTGTATGATCAGCTCGCTGGATCCTCAGTCTTCTCCAAAATGGATTTGAGTTTGGGCTACCATCAAATCAAAATCAGGAACGGGGACATTCCTAAAACGGCCTTTGTTACTCGTTATGGCCAATACGAGTACACCGTCATGTCCTTCGGTTTAACCAACGCTCCAGCCACCTTTTCTCGGTTAATGAACTCAATATTCATGGAGTATTTGGATAAATTCGTCGTGGTTTACCTCGATGATATACTCATCTACTCCAAGAACGAGGAAGAACATGCCGAACATCTAAGGCTAGTGTTGAAGAAACTTCGAGAGCATCGCCTTTATGCCAAATTTTCTAAATGTGAATTTTGGTTGTCAGAAGTGACCTATCTGGGTCATGTAATATCTGGTAAAGGTATTGCTGTTAACCCTGAGCGAGTTCAAGCCGTCCTTAATTGGACTCCACCTGAATCGGTCAAGCAAGTTCGGAGTTTTCTGGACTTAGTGAGCTATTGCCGTCGCTTTGTCGAAAATTTCTCCAAAGTTGCAAAACCTCTAACCGAACTCCTCAAGAAAGATAAAAATTTCGAGTGGACTCCACAATGTGAGCACAGCTTTCAGGAACTGAAAAGACGTCTAACTTCTGCTCCCGTACTGGTACCACCAGATTTTTCCAAGGACTTTGTTATCTACTGCGACGCCTCGCGACAAGGACTAGGTTGCATTCTCATGCAAGATCGACACGTAATTGCTTACGCTTCACGGCAATTGCACCCACATGAGGAGAATTATCCTACTCATGATCTAGAGCTTGCAGCTGTAGTCTATGCACTTAAAACCTGGCGACATTACCTCCTCGGTAATCGTTGCGAAGTTTTCACTGATCACCAAAGTCTGAAGTACATCTTCACCCAACCGGATTTGAATCTCAGGCAAAGACGTTGGGTCGAGTTGATCACAGATTTCGACTTAGGAATAACTTACACCCCAGGGAAAGCCAACGTCATGGCTGATGCACTAAGTCGTAAATCTAATTGTAACAATCTGATGTTACAACAAAGTCAACCGCTTCTCCATGAGGAATTTCGGAAGCTTAACCTTCACATTGTTCCTCAAGGATTTCTTTCCACCTTGGTGGCGAAACCTACTCTTACGGATCAAATCATCGCTGCCCAAAAGCGAGATAAGGGAATATCTAAGATCAAGGAGAACATTGCTAGCGGAGGTGCTAGATGTTTCTCCACAAATGATCATGGTGTTGTGTACTTTGAGAACCGTTTAGTGGTTCCCAAGAACCAGCATCTACGGTAGTTGATCCTTAAGGAGGCTCATGAATCTCCTCTCACCATTCATCCCGGTAGTACCAAGATGTATCAGGATCTACGCCAGAGGTTCTGGTGGACTAGGATGAAGAGAGAAATCGCTCAGTATATTGCTAGTTGCGACGTCTGTCATCATGTAAAAGCAGAGCATCAACGGCCTGCTGGCACCCTTCAACCCCTAGCTATTCCTGAATGGAAATGGGATAAAATTGGTATGGACTTCATTACCGGTTTTCCCAGAACCAAGAAAGGGAATAATGCTATCTTCGTCGTTATCGACCGTCTTTCCAAAGTGGCCCATTTCTTACCTGTTCGTGAGAGTATAACCGCTAGTCAATTGGCAGACTTGTACATCTCCCGAATAGTGTCTCTCCATGGTGTTCCTTTGGAAATTAACTCGGATCGAGGAAGTCTTTTCACCTCTCGATTTTGGGAAAGTTTTCAAAATGCTATGGGAACCCGCCTTTCCTTTAGCACCACTTTTCACCCTCAATCAAGTGGTCAAGTAGAACGCGTCAACCAGATTCTAGAAGACATGCTTCGAGCCTCTGTTATCTCATTCGGAATGGAATGGGAGAAATGCCTTCCATTTGCCGAATTCGCTTATAACAACAGCTATCAATCTAGCTTGGGTAAAGCCCCTTTTGAAGTTCTCTATGGACGACGGTGTCGAACACCCCTTAATTGGTCAGAAACCGGGGAAAGACAATTCTTTGGCCCGGATATGATCCAGGAAGCAGAAGAGCAAGTTCGCATCATTCGTGAAAAGTTGAAAACAGCCCAATCTCGTCAAAAGAGTCAATATGACCGAAAACATAAGGCTATGACTTTCGAGGTTGACGAGAAGGCTTACCTTCGGGTTACTCCTCTGAAGGGAACCCATCGCTTCGGTATCAAAGGCAAATTGGCTCCTCATTACATTGGACCTTTTCCTATTCTCGCTAAACGAGGAGAAGTTGCCTACCAGTTGGAACTACCTCCACATCTCTCCAGAGTCCACGACGTCTTCCACGTTTCTCAACTCAGGCGTTGCTTCTCGGATCCTATCCGTGGAGTGGACCACGAAACGCTTGATCTCCAAGATAATCTCACGTATCGAGAGTACCCCGTTCGTATCCTCGATCAAGCCGAGCGTACCACTCGACGTCATAACATAAAGTTTCTCAAGGTTCAATGGTCGCACTATTCTGAGGATGAAGCAACTTGGGAAAGGGAGGATCGTCTTCAACTCGTGTATCCCGCCTTCTTTCCGGAGGAACCCAAATCTCGGGACGAGATTCTTTTGAGTGGGGGTGAGTTGTCACACCCTAGCTAGTTCATGCATTAGAGTGTTGCATCATGTCTATTCTTTCATCAGAAACCTGAAATGGGGATGACAGAACCCCCAGCCCCCTCTAAAACCAACTAGGGTTTACTAAAAACTTTTTCAATGAACCTGAAATGCCCTTCTAAAATGCCCACCATTTTTGTCTTGGTTCAGAACCTCTGCCAAAAGTGATGCACATTTTCCTAGGTCATCTTAGGGTCTTTGAATTAATTCATAATTATTTGAATTTGGGCAATTTAAATTTATAAAATATTTCAAATACTCAAATATCTCCAAACTAAAATGTTTCATGTTGGAAATAATCCAACTATGGACCAGGAGTAGTTTGGTGATTTTAGGAGTGGCCTAAGTATTTTTAATAATTCAACAAACTTACAGAATAAATAAAAAAACAGAAGAACAGGGAAATAACAGAAAGACTTACGTGGCGCCCAGCACCCGGCCCACCTGCCAGCCCAGCCCAGCGCCGCGCCAGCGAGCTGCTTGCCGACCAGGCAGGCAGGCAAGGTGCTCGACGGCGAGCACCGCAAGGGTGCCACGCACCTGCTCGCCGCCTCGCCGCTTCCCTCTTCATGCCACGTCGGGGATCACTCCCCCTCTCTCCCCCGAACCCCCCAGACGCCCCCTCTCCTCTCCAGCTCCTCCCCCTCGCGCTCCCCAGCCATGGCCGACGCCACCGCCGCCGCTTCAACGTCGTAGCTGTGCACCCCGCCGCCCGTGCGTCTTCTCGTCGTGTCCAGGAGCTCCGCCGCCGTCCACTTCATCGAGCTAGCTGAGCCCCGTGTGCTCGCAAGGCCCGAGTCCACCGCACCGACCTCGCCCGAGTCCGCCGTCGCCGGAGATCCCCTTCAACACCGTCGCTGCCTCAGCTCGTCCCCGACCCCACCGGTGGCCTCTACGGGTGCTCTGTGAGCCTAGCTACCCCTCCTACCCTCCCTCTCTCGTTCCTGAGCCGTGTAGCTACCGCACGAAGATCACCCGCACGCACCGCCGCGGATCTCGTCGCCGACGTGCTCCCGGCCATTCTCCGGCCAACTCACGGTGTCAAACGCACTCACCACGCTGTGTTGGGTCCAACCGTGCACTCCCCGCACCTCACCGCACACCCTAGCCCCGAGTTCGCCTTCACCCGAACTCCGGTGGCCGCCAAGGTCGCCGCCGACGCCAACTCCGGCCACCCCGATCCCAACGGACTCCACCAAGAGCTGCGGCTCGTCCTCAGCTCCACTCCGATGGCCTCCGCGACCCATTTGGTAGCCGGAACGGCCAAAACCACTTCCGCTGCCGCGTCGGGCTCGCCGGCGGCTAAACGCCGGTGCAGCCGACCTGGCTTTGACCGCGGGTGGGCCCTGGTTGACTCTGTTGAGTCAATGACAGGTGGGGCCCCCTTCTACTAATTATCCAGATTAGTTTAAACTAAATTAAATTAGTTAATTATCCACTGACACCCTGGACCCACTGGTCAGTTTGACCTGGGCCGGTCTGTTGACTTGCTGAGGTCAGCATGACCTCATGCTGACGCAGTAAACCGTTTCTGAAATTAAAATAAATCTAAAATGATTTATAAATTCCAGAAAATAACCCAAACTTCAAAAAATCATAGAAAATAATCTGTAGCTCCAAATGCAAAGTTTTATATATGAAAAATGATCAGAAAAATCCAATCTATCCATCTGTACTAGTTTCATGCATGTTTAAGCAAGCTAACTTGATGTTTAGTGCAGAAAAAGATAAAACACTTTAAAGGGCCATGTATGAGTTTGAAATTTGAATCTTTGGTTCAAATTGGTTCAAACCCTTCTGGTCTTAGTTGCATTAGCCCAACACACTCATATTGCCATGTTTCATGCATGCATCATATTGTCGCACATTGTTTGGTGATGGCTGTGTATCGGTGTTCTTTGCGGCAGGTTCTGCCTCCGAGGAGTACCGTGATTACCCTAGCGAAGAGCCGTATCCGTGCATCGATCCATCAGGCAAGCAACCAACCATTTGATCATATCGATACAATCCCATGTTCTCGCTCTTGCTCTCTTTTACTGCATTAAGACAACGCGTTTCAAACTGTTGTGTGCTACGGTAGTTGAACCCATTTCCTCTGCATGACCTGTCATTGCCACAGTAATTAGATGAAACCCACTAGCATGTGTAGGAATTGATTGAGCCATATGTATGTGTTGTTCCTACCTTGCTATGCCTGCTATGCTTAGAGTCGTGTCAGGTCTGGTTCATCTGGGTGATGGGCTAGAGTGAAATGATCATGTCGATAGTGAGAGTGATGTGGTGAACACGATTTGGTAAAGGTATCGATGAGAGGCCATGTAGGAGTACATGGTGGGTTGTTTCATTGAAGCCGACCTTAAGCACTGAGATCTGTATGCGTGATTTAAGATTCAGCTACTACCATGCATTGGGCCCTGAAATATGACCCCGCTCGACTTCTTATTCACCCTAGTCCTCTGTCCAGGAGTTGCAAGTAGTTTCTGGTGTTTGTAGCTTACTGGAGGTCGTGGACAGCGCTGACCCGCGGGGTGGGCTGTGATGTGGTAGGTACGTGGCACGGTGTACCGAATACCCGTTAGGTATCTTGGGAACCCTGTACACATCGTTCGGGGCCGTATGGGAAACCTCGGCTGGACTCCCTGCGAATGGAACCTGGATAGGCGATAAACCTGGACTAGAGACTTAGGTGTTTAGGTAGGTCGTGGTCTACACCCACGTCGGCTTTCGCTTGAAGTCTGCCGAGCACATGTCGTGTGCAGCCGCTAAGTGGTGGAAACATGTATGAAGAAGTACACCCCTGCAGGGTTAACATGATCTATTCGAATAGCCGCGTCCGTGGTAAAGGACTACTTGGTTGCTTATATAGTTCATAGACAAGTAAATGGAAACTACTAAAAGCCTCAAGATAAGTGTGAGTGCCGAGGATGGCTCTTCTGTAGGAAGACGGAGGTGGATCCTCGGTAGTGTATTGAAGTGGTGAGTAATGGACTCGTGTGCGCAAAACCATTTCAAGTTGGAGTCTCGTAGGATAGCCTAGCCAAGAGTCAAAGCTGGCTTGCTGCAATACCTCCACCAACCCTTCTTGATAATGTGCATGTATGTAGGATCTGATGTAAGTCTTGCTGAGTACCTTTGTACTCATGTTGCTATAATTTACATTTTTACAGAAGACGTTGCAACCCCTTCTGATGGGTTCTTCGTAGACGTTGACATCGATGAGTAGGCTAAGGCCCAGGTGGTGATCCTGAGCTTGTGAAGGACCACGTAGTATAGCTAGGCTTTCCAAGCCTCTTTTATTTTACTAGTTGTCTGTACTCAGACAAGTTACTTCCGCTGCTGGTTTGTATGACTGTATGACTTGAATGTTGGGTCGTGTGACCCGTACTTATGTGTATGTTATGTATGGCTCTCTGAGCCTTAAATAAAGTACTTGTGTCATAGAGTCATGTTGTGATGCCTTGTTGTATTTGCACATATCGAGCATATTGTGTGTATGATTGAAATGCTTGGTATGTGTGGGATCTGACTATCTAGTTGTTTATCTTTAGTAGCCTCTCTTACCGGGAAATGTCTCCTAGTGTTACCACTGAGCCATGGTAGCTTGCTACTGCTCCGGAACACTTAGGCTGGCCGGCATGTGTCCTTCTTCATTCCTGTGTCTGTCCCTTCGGGGAAATGTCACGCATTGAGTACCGGAGTCCTGTTAGCCCGCTACAGCCCGGTTTACCGGAGTCCTGCTAGCCCAGTGCTACAGCCCGGACCCACTTGCTGATGACCGACACATTCGTCGCTGGGTCATGGATGCCTGTCCCTGTAAGTCTGTGCCACTTTGGGTTTACGACTAGCCATGTCAGCCCGGGCTCCTTATCATATGGATGCTAGCGACACTATCATATACGTGTGCCAAAAGGCGCAAACGGTCCTGGGCAAAAGTAAGACGACACCCGTGGGAATACCGTGCGTGAGGCCGCAAAGTGATATGAGGTGTTATAGGCTAGATCGATGTGACATTGAGTCGGGGTCCTGACAGCGTTGGTATCAGAGCCGGACTGCCTGTAGGTTCTCCAAGCCAAATTGGTCGATGTTGAGTCTAGAAATTCTTTAGTTATATGTAGGGGAATTGTTTGTGGGTTGGAACGTAAGGCTGTTTTTACTCCTTTATCTTATGACATTCTGATCTGAGTCAGTCTATTCTTCCACCGGGGGTTAAGGAATTAGGATCTCTTCTCTCTATCAGGTTCACGTGTTACTAATCAGTAGTACCTTATAGGTTTGATGGATACAAGCCTAGTTCAGTTCTACTACCACATTATGTTGCTAAGATGGACCCAGAACCTTGATATGGTGTTGTTGAGTGTGTATGAAATCCTTTGTCAAATGTCTCAAATCCTTTTTGAGCATTTACAGCCGTTATGCTGTCAAAATTTTGCTAGAAATTCTAATGCCTTTGCATTATGGTAGTGCTTTCAGATGGCCACTCACGACCAAAATCAAGTGGTTCGCTTGACCCGATGCATTGGTGTGACCGGTCATACTGCCATGTTGGTCAGGGTAATGACTGAGGCTGGATACCGTTGGTATCCTGAGTACATGGTCGAAGAACAATTTCGAGACTTTAATCAAAGCCAGTATCTTTGCACTGTCAGGATATTTCCATCTTATCCTGGATCCACCGAGCCCCTTCACTGCTCCTATGGACTCGGGGTTACTATTGAGATGGCTGTGCAGGATGCCGCCTACTCTATGATGACCATCATGCGAGTCAGGACTGGCCTATTTCGAGACTCTGATTTCCGGTATATGCCAGCTTCACTTCCTGGAGCGCACGGGTATCTCCAGGCTATCTATGCTGACTCCACTCAGGAGGATTCACGGACTCGCACCACTGCTGAGTTGCTCGAGGATAAGGACCGTGAAAATCGGGCCTTGAGGCTAGAGCTTTTCAATACCCGTGCTGACCATTGGGCCACTTTGACTCGGTTTGCACCGGCTGTGCAAGCTGGATATTCGGATATGCGCGATCTCTATCCTGTGAGATCTGCTCTGCCAGACGTGATGGATTGGCATGATGTAGGAGGCATCACCCCACCTCGTGGTCCCCGCAGGCCACCGTTTGTTGGTCCAAGACCTCATCCTAGCCCCTATGGTCCACAAGCTCCGCGGGATCGTCAGTTTCCGGATGATCATGTTGAGCTTCCAGGCTATGGAGGTGAGTTCTACGAGGACTATATAGATCGGTCTGAGTTAGTGGTGGTATCACCAGTTCGTACTAGTTGTGTCGTCCATCGTCCTGCGTGACTCGTGGGATATGACCTAGTTTGTACCGCCTTCCGGAGGTGTAGAAAAATAATGTATAGGAGCTCGGAGTGCCTCCGATGAGATGTAATCTTCCTTTCACCGTAATAGTACCTTGTTTGGTCTTGTACTAAACCTTGTATGGTGTGTATGACGATGGAATAAAAGAAGCAGTTTCTGTATCTACCATGTCATACGGATGATCATCTTGCATTCCGAGTTATTCCTTACATTCTGTATTCTATGTCGGAATCTTATCATTCTGACTAAATCATTGTCTTGTTTACCTAGGATGGTCAACACGCGCAATAACCCTGCTCCGCAAGAGCAGGCCGAAGGCAGTGAAGTCGGGAATACAAACCTGCCTCACCCTCCTTCCCTAGCCGAAGTTATGCTGGAAGCCGATAGAAACAAGCGGGAGACCAACCGTTTGTTGGAGCGTATTGAACAGAACACAGCACACCATCAGAGAAATAACTTGGTGTCACTCAGTGATTTCATCAAGTTACATCCACCCACGTTCCACCACTCCGTCGAGCCTCTCGACGCTGATGACTGGCTTCGCAGTATTTCTCACAAACTGCGTTCTGCGCTAGTAGCTGAGGTTGACAAGGTCACCTTTGCTGCATATCATCTTGAAGGCCCCGCCAGTCTATGGTGGGAGAATTATGGAGCTATGCGCCCAGCGGATCATGTCACTACTTGGGCTCAATTCAGCGAGGCTTTCCGTGAACATCACATTCCGGAGGGTCTCATGGACCGTAAACGTGAGGAATTTTGCAGTTTCACTCAAGGCCGACTCTCTGTGGATGCTTACAGCAGGGAGTTCGGTAACCTCGCACGATATGCAACTGAGGAAGTTTCTACTAATGCCAAGAAGCAAGCAAGGTTTCGTAAGGGACTTAGTCCTGAGTTTCGCCGCGACCTTCGTCTGCATGAGTGCACATCTTTTTAGAAGCTTGTTAACAAGGCCATCAGTGCTGAGACTGGTCAGACTGATTTCGACGCAACACGCAAGCATGGCCGTGACATGGGTTCCTCATCCGGTGCTGGTCCTGAGAAGCGCCGCGTGTGGGTGCCTAACACTGCCCTGCCACCCAGGTTCACACCGAGGCCATCCTTCCAGGCGCCTCGCCCTGTTCAACAGTTTGCACCAGCCAAGCCCTATGGTGGTCCAACCAACAGTGCTCCTCCACGTACCAGTTCTGTGACTTGTTTCAAGTGTGGGGAATCGGGCCACTATATGCGCGAGTGCCCCCAAACCAACCCCAACCAGACAGCAAAAAAAAAATTGTTGGCTGTGGCAAGCCGACAGGGAAAGTGCTCTACGCCAAGCCGGCCACTGCTGCATGTGGCCATGTCAATTGTATCTCTGCCGAAGAAGCTCAAGAGGATCCCAACGTCATTCTCGGTACGCTCCTTGTTAATTGCCACCCGGCATCTGTTCTTTTCGATACAGGAGCATCTCATTCATTTATATCCGAGAGCTATGCTCGTCTGCATAATACCACATTCTGTGAGATGCCCACCTCTATGGTAATTCAAACTCCGGGATCCAAATGGCAAACTTCTAGAGTAAGCCATGGAAATGAAATTCAAGTCGACAGACTTGTTTTTCTCGCATCTTTGATAGCCCTCAAATCTTCGGATATTAATATCATCTTGGGTATGGACTGGATGTCAGCCCATCATGCCAAAATTGATTGCTTCTCTAGGACTGTTCAACTCACCCATCCTTCGGGGAAGATAGTCAATGTCTTGACCCGAATAGCCAAGCGACAATTATATTCTCTTAACGCCAGACCTTTGCCAGACCTTGAGGACGTTCCGGTAGTCCGTGACTTTCCGGATGTCTTCCCAGAGGAATTGCCAGGTGTTCCACCTGACAGGGATGTTGAGTTCGTAATAGATCTCATTCCAGGAACCGTCCCGATTGCTAGAAGACCCTATAATATGGCACCACTAGAACTAGCCGAGCTTAAGAAACAACTCGATGAGTCCTTGAAAAAGGGTTTCATCCGACCTAGTTCATCTCCGTGGGCTTGCCCCGTCCTCTTCGTCAAGAAGAAGGATGGTACGGACCGGATGGTTGTAGATTATCGACCTGTCAATTTGGTCACAATCAAGAACAAATATCCGCTCCCCAGGATCAACGACCTGTATGATCAGCTCGCTGGATCCTCAGTCTTCTCCAAAATGGATTTGAGTTTGGGCTACCATCAAATCAAAATCAGGAATGGGGACACTCCTAAAACGGCCTTTGTTACTCGTTATGGCCAATACGAGTACACCGTCATGTCCTTCGGTTTAACCAACGCTCCAGCCACCTTTTCTCGGTTAATGAACTCAATCTTCATGGAGTATTTGGATAAATTCGTCGTGGTTTACCTCGATGATATACTCATCTACTCCAAGAACGAGGAAGAACATGCCGAACATCTAAGGCTAGTGTTGAAGAAACTTCGAGAGCATCGCCTTTATGCCAAATTTTCTAAATGTGAATTTTGGTTGTCAGAAGTGACCTATCTGGGTCATGTAATATCTGGTAAAGGTATTTCTGTTAACCCTGAGAGAGTTCAAGCCGTCCTTAATTGGACTCCACCTGAATCGGCCAAGCAAGTTCGGAGTTTTCTGGGCTTAGCGAGCTATTGCCGTCGCTTTGTCGAAAATTTCTCAAAGTTGCAAAACCTCTAACCGAACTCCTCAAGAAAGATAAAAAGTTCGAGTGGACTCCACAATGTGAGCACAGCTTTCAGGAACTGAAAAGACGTCTAACTTCTGCTCCCGTACTGGTACCACCAGATTTTTCCAAGGACTTTGTTATCTACTGCGACGCCCCACGACAAGGACTAGGTTGCATTCTCATGCAAGATCGACACGTAATTGCTTACGCTTCACGACAATTGCACCCACATGAGGAGAATTATCCTACTCATGATCTAGAGCTTGCAGCTGTAGTCTATGCACTTAAAACCTGGCGACATTACCTCCTCGGTAATCGTTGCGAAGTTTTCACTGATCACCAAAGTCTGAAGTACATCTTCACCCAACCGGATTTGAATCTCAGGCAAAGACGTTGGGTCGAGTTGATCACAGATTTCGACTTAGGAATAACTTACACCCTAGGGAAAGCCAACGTCATGGCTGATGCGCTAAGTCGTAAATCTTATTGTAACAACCTGATGTTACAACAAAGTCAACCGCTTCTCCATGAGGAATTTCGGAAGCTTAACCTTCACATTGTTCCTCAAGGATTTCTTTCCACCTTGGTGGCGAAACCTACTCTTACGGATCAAATCATCACTGCCCAAAAGCGAGATAAGGGAATATCTAAGATCAAGGAGAACATTGCTAGCGGAGGTGCTAGATGTTTCTCCACAAATGATCATGGTGTTGTGTACTTTGAGAACCGTTTAGTGGTTTCCAAGAACCAGCATCTACGGCAGTTGATCCTTAAGGAGGCTCATGAATATCCTCTCACCATTCATCCCGGTAGTACCAAGATGTATCAGGACCTACGCCAGAGGTTCTGGTGGACTAGGATGAAGAGAGAAATCGCTCAGTATATTGCTAGTTGCGATGTCTGTCGTCGTGTAAAAGCAGAGCATCAACGGCCTGCTGGCACCCTTCAACCCCTAGCTATTCCTGAATGGAAATGGGATAAAATTGGTATGGACTTCATTACCGGTTTTCCCAGAACCAAGAAAGGGAATAATGCTATCTTCGTCGTTATCGACCGTTTTTCCAAAGTGGCCCATTTCTTACCTGTTCGTGAGAGTATAACCGCTGGTCAATTGGCAGACTTGTACATCTCCCGAATAGTGTCTCTCCATGGTGTTCCTTTGGAAATTAACTCGGATCGAGGAAGTCTTTTCACCTCTCGATTTTGGGAAAGTTTTCAAAATGCTATGGGAACCCGCCTTTCCTTTAGCACCACTTTTCACCCTCAATCAAGTGGTCAAGTAGAACGCGTCAACCAGATTCTAGAAGACATGCCTCGAGCCTCTGTTATCTCATTCGGAATGGAATGGGAGAAATGCCTTCCATTTGCCGAATTCGCTTATAACAACAGCTATCAATCTAGCTTGGGTAAAGCCCCTTTTGAAGTTCTCTATGGACGACGGTGTCGAACACCCCTTAATTGGTCAGAAACCGGGGAAAGACAATTCTTTGGCCCGGATATGATCCAGGAAGCAGAAGAGCAAGTTCGCATCGTTCGTGAAAAGTTGAAAACAGCTCAATCTCGTCAAAAGAGTCAATATGACCGAAAACATAAGGTTATGACTTTCGAGGTTGACGAGAAGGCTTACCTTCGGGTTACTCCTCTGAAGGGAACCCATCGCTTCGGTATCAAAGGAAAATTGGCTCCTCGTTACATTGGACCTTTTTGTATTCTCGCTAAACAAGGAGAAGCTGCCTACCAGTTGGAACTACCTCCACATCTCTCCAGAGTCCACGACGTCTTCCACGTTTCTCAACTCAGGCGTTGCTTCTCGGATCCTATCCGTGGAGTGGACCACGAAACGCTTGATCTCCAAGATAATCTCACGTATCGAGAGTACCCCGTTCGTATCCTCGATCAAGCCGAGCGTACCACTCGACGTCATAACATCAAGTTTCTCAAGGTTCAATGGTCGCACCATTCTGAGGATGAAGCAACTTGGGAAAGGGAGGATCGTCTTCGACTTGAGTATCCCGCCTTGTTTCCGGAGGAACCCAAATCTCGGGACGAGATTCTTTTGAGTGGGGGCGAGTTGTCACACCCTAGCTAGTTCATGCATTAGAGTGTTGCATCATGTCTATTCTTTCATCAGAAACCTGAAATGGGGATGACAGAACCCCCAGCCCCCTCTGAAACCAACTAGGGTTTACTAAAAAGTTTTTCAATGAATCTGAAATGCCCTTCTAAAATGCCCACCATTTTTGTCTTGGTTCAGAACCTCTGCCAAAAGTGATGCACATTTTCCTAGGTCATCTTAGGGTCTTTGAATTAATTCATAATTATTTGAATTTGGGCAATTTAAATTTATAAAATATTTCAAATGCTCAAATATCTCCAAACAAAAATGTTTCATGTTGGAAATAATCCAACTATGGACCAGGAGTAGTTTGGTGATTTTAGGAGTGGCCTAAGTATTTTTAATAATTCAACAAACTTACAGAATAAATAAAAAAACAAAAGAACAGGGAAATAACAGAAAGACTTACCTGGCGCCCAGCACCCGGCCCACCTGCCGGCCCAGCCCAGCGCCGCGCCAGCGAGCTGCTTGCCGGCCAGGCAGGCAGGCAAGGTGCTCGACGGCGAGCACCGCAAGGGTGCCACGCACCTGCTCGCCGCCTCGCCGCTTCCCTCTTCATGCCACGTCGGGGATCACTCCCCCTCTCTCCCCCGAACCCCCCAGACGCCCCCTCTCCTCTCCAGCTCCTCCCCCTCGCGCTCCCCAGCCATGGCCAACGCCACCGCCGCCGCTTTAACGTTGTAGCTGTGCACCCCGCCGCCCGTGTGTCTTCTCGTCGTGTCCAGGAGCTCCGCCGCCGTCCACTTCATCGAGCTAGCTGAGCCCCGTGTGCTCGCAAGGCCCGAGTCCACCGCACCGACCTCGCCCGAGTCCGCCGTCGCCGGAGATCCCCTTCAACGCCGTCGCCGCCTCAGCTCGTCCCCGACCCCACCGGTGGCCTCTACGGGTGCTCTGTGAGCCTAGCTACCCCTCCTACCCTCCCTCTCTCGTTCCCGAGCCGTGTAGCTACCGCACGAAGATCACCCGCACGCACCGTCGCGGATCTCGTCGCCGACGTGCTCCCGGCCATTCTCCGGCCAACTCACGGTGTCCAACGCACTCACCACGATGCGTTGGGTCCAACCGTGCACTCCCCGCACCTCACCGCACACCCTAGCCCCGAGTTCGCCTTCACCCGAACTCCGGTGGCCGCCAAGGTCGCCGTCGACGCCAACTCCGGCCACCCCGATCCCAACGGACTCCACCAAGAGATGCGGCTCGTCCTCAGCTCCACTCCGATGGCCTCCGCGACCCATTTGGTAGCCGGAATGGCCAAAACCACTTCCGCCGCCGCGTCGGGCTCGCCGGCGGCTAAACGCCAGTGCAGCCGACCTGGCTTTGACCGCGGGTGGGCCCTGGTTGACTCTGTTGAGTCAATGACAGGTGGGGCCCCCTTCTGCTAATTATCCAGATTAGTTTAAACTAAATTAAATTAGTTAATTATCCACTGACACCCTGGACCCACTGGTCAGTTTGACCTGGGCCGGTCTGTTGACTTGCTGAGGTCAGCATGACCTCATGCTGACGCAGTAAACCGTTTCTGAAATTAAAATAAATCTAAAATGATTTATAAATTCCAGAAAATAACCCAAACTTCAAAAAATCATAGAAAATAATCTGTAGCTCCAAATGCAAAGTTTTATATATGAAAAATGATCAGAAAAATCCAATCTATCCATCTGTACTAGTTTCATGCATGTTTAAGCAAGCTAACTTGATGTTTAGTGCAGAACAAGATAAAACACTTTAAAGGGCCATGTATGAGTTTGAAATTTGAATCTTTGGTTCAAATTGGTTCAAACCCTTCTGGTCTTAGTTGCATTAGCCCAACACACTCATATTGCCATGTTTCATGTATGAATCATATTGTCGCACATTGTTTGGTGATGGCTGTGTATCGGTGTTCTTTGCGGCAGGTTCTGCCTCCAAGGAGTACCGTGATTACCCTAGCGAAGAGCCGTATCCGTGCATCGATCCATCAGGCAAGCAACCAACCATTTGATCATATTGATACAATCCCATGTTCTCGCTCTTGCTCTCTTTTACTGCATTAAGACAACGCGTTTCAAACTGCTGTGTGCTACGGTAGTTGAACCCATTTCCTCTGCATGACCTGTCATTGCCACAGTAATTAGATGAAACCCACTAGCATGTGTAGGAATTGATTGAGCCATATGTATGTGTTGTTCCTACCTTGCTATGCCTTCTATGCTTAGAGTCGTGTCAGGTCTGGTTCATCTGGGTGATGGGCTAGAGTGAAATGATCATGTCGGTAATGAGAGTGATGTGGTGAACACAATTTGGTAAAGGTATCGATGAGAGGCCATGTAGGAGTACATGGTGGGTTGTTTCATTGAAGCCGACCTTAAGCACTGAGATCTGTATGCGTGATATAAGATTCAGCTACTACCATGCATTGGGCCCTGAAATATGACCCCGCTCGACTTCTTATTCACCCTAGTCCTCTGTCCAGGAGTTGCAAGTAGTTTCTGGTGTTTGTAGCTTACTGGAGGCCGTGGACAGCGCTGACCCGCGGGGTGGGCTGTGATGCGGTAGGTACGTGGCACGGTGTACCGAATACCCGTTAGGTATCTCGGGAACCCTGTACACATCGTTCGGGGCCATATGGGAAACCTCGGCCGGACTCCCTACGGATGGAACCTGGATAGGGGATAAACCTGGACTAGAGACTTAGGTGTTTAGGTAGGTCGTGGTCTACACCCACGTCGGCTTTCGCTTGAAGTCTGCCGAGCACATGTCGTGTGCAGACGCTAAGTGGTGGAAACATGTATGAAGAAGTACACCCCTGCAGGGTTAACATGATCTATTCGAATAGCCGCGTCCACGGTAAAGGACTACTTGGTTGCTTATACAGTTCATAGACAAGTAAATGGAAACTACTAAAAGCCTCAAGATAAGTGTGAGTGCCGAGGATGGCTCTTCCGTAGGAAGACGGAGGTGGATCCTCGGTAATGTATTGAAGTGGTGAGTAATGGACTCGTGTGCGCAAAACCATTTCAAGTTGGAGTCTCGTAGGATAGCCTAGCCAAGAGTCAAAGCTGGCTTGCTGCAATAACTCCACCAACCCTTCTTGATAATGTGCATGTATGTAGAATCTGATGTAAGTCTTGCTGAGTACCTTTGTACTCATGTTGCTATAATTTACATTTTTACAGAAGACGCTGCAACCCCTTCTGATGGGTTCTTCGTAGACGTTGACATCGATGAGTAGGCTAAGGCCCAGGTGGTGATCCTGAGCTTGTGAAGGACCACGTAGTATAGCTAGGCTTTCCAAGCCTCTTTTATTTTACTAGTTGTCTGTCCTCAGACAAGTTACTTCCGCTGCTGGTTTGTATGACTGTATGACTTGAATGCTGGGTCGTGTGACCCGTACTTATGTGTATGTTATGTATGGCTCTCTGAGCCTTAAATAAAGTACTTGTGTCATAGAGTCATGTTGTGATGCCTTGTTGTATTTGCACATATCGAGCATATTGTGTGTATGATTGAAATGCTTGGTATGTGTGGGATCTGACTATCTAGTTGTTTATCTTTAGTAGCCTCTCTTACCGGGAAATGTCTCCTAGTGTTACCACTGAGCCATGGTAGCTTGCTACTGCTCCGGAACACTTAGGATGGCCGGCATGTGTCCTTCTTCGTTCCTGTGTCTGTCCCTTCGGGGAAATGTCACGCATTGAGTGTCGGAGTCCTGTTAGCCCGCTACAGCCCGGTTTACCGGAGTCCTGCTAGCCTAGTGCTACAGCCCGGACCCACTTGCTGATGACCGACACGTTCGTCGCTAGGTCATGGATGCCTGTCCCTGTAAGTCTGTGCCACTTTGGGTTTACGACTAGCCATGTCAGCCCGGGCTCCTTATCATATGGATGCTAGCGACACTATCATATACGTGTGCCAAAAGGCGCAAACGGTCCCGGGCAAAAGTAAGACGACACCCGTGGGAATACCGTGTGTGAGGCCGCAAAGTGATATGAGGTATTACAGACTAGATCGATGTGACATTGAGTCGGGTTCCTGACAAAGGAGATGTTATACGAGATAAAACGCGTGCCCGGCAAATATGGAAGACATGAACGAAAGCTAAATTAGCATGTTCATTTGCTATCCTTTAAAAGTTATGACGTTTATCCCTTGGACAACCGAGATCTTCGTATGGCAAGCCCTTTCGCATGATGGCACCTCGCTGTATTTGACTGTGCCCCTACTTTCTTCGAGCCTGCTGAGCAAGGTAGGCGGCTGTGTAGGAGATAGTTGAGGAAAAACCTACTAGGGCATGTCCTCACCAGCTGAATGCTAAGGACCCGCTCCTCGCAGCAATCATAGCAGCATGCTACTGGCGGGCAACCAAAATGCACTAAGGGGACTAACTATATGGATATTAGTGGGTAAACAAAAAAAGGATAACCATCGCCATGAATAAAGCATTAGTTCAACAAGCACAAATTTAGAGGGGCCTAAACACAAGACACGTGGTTGTTTTTGTTACAGGGCACCACGGCGGCGAAAACGGCTTCGGGCAGGGCGAAGTCATCTTAGGGGGCCCTTGGTACAGAAAGAACCTTGTCAGCTAGGGGACCGACCTTCTCTTGGGCGGCAGAAACATCAGCGCCCAGTGGCAATCTCTTGAAGCCGTCGGAGAGATCGAGGCCTAGATGGCGATAAGCAAGGTTGCTTAGGACCATAAAGAGGGCATCGCGAGCAAGCCTCCGGGATTCGTTTGCAAAGGAGACATTCATGTCCTCTTCATACGTCCTCAGCTCGTCGATCAAGCCTTCAAAGAAGAGTGTCAGTTTGGTGCTTGGAACTTCTGACGACCAACAGAGAAAGCCCAACTCTTCATGTTCATCATTGCGATCTGGGCAGTGAGGCGCTCGGCAATATCAACTAGACTCTTGATCCAAAGGTCACGCTGCTCAACTTGGTTCACCAGTTTGTCCTCCGTGTTCTTTCGGAGGATTCTCAGGTTTTCCATGTCCTTCATCAGCTGCTTCTCATGAGCCCCGGCACACTCGATTTCACTCTCGAGAGTGCCAAGCCATGCCTTCATGTGAGTGATAATGCCATTGGCGGTGTTGAGGTCCTAGCTCTTTGAAGAAAACTATGATTACACCTTGTTCAGAGGAATCTCCGCCTTCTACACTTCCTCCTTGAGAGCCACAATTTCCTTGGCGCTCCCGGCAAGATCCTCTGTCAGTTTGGCCACCTATTGATCGAGGTCAGCTTTGGCAAGGGATGCATTGGCAACATCATCGACAAACTTCTTCAGCTGGGCGGCAGAGTCAACAGTGAGTGTGTAAATGGCCGCCTTGTGTCTATCCTCCAGATCTCTGGTGCACTGCTAGACAAGGGCCTCTAGTTCTTCGTCTTTGCGGCAGAGGGTGGCCTCGAGGTTCTCTTCTGGGAAAGAGATGTCCTTCTCCTAGCCATTTAGAAGCACTACGTGCTCCACCAAACGGACTTACCGGGAAGCAACATCCTCTTTCACCATGGTTATCACCTCCTATTACCGCAGAAGGATTTGAAATTGCTTGTCGTTCCACTCATGCAGTTCACTGCCCTTGTCCCTCAGTTTCTGATCCATGATACTGGCAGAATTACGCTGCTCCTTGATCGCCCGCCACTTCAGGCTGTGTCTGCTCTACATGTCCTTAATGCCCGTCGCCGCAGACTTCAGAAAGGACAAGTCCATGGATGCACTAGCTAAATCATCAACCTCCTCATTCCGTTGGTACAACCATGCCATGATACGTTGGATCTCTTCATCAATATCTGCGCTAACTGTCGCGGATGAGCCGGGGGCTCCGAGTCCAGGTTGGGCAAGGGCCAATGTCAGCTTGCTCGAAGATGGTTGCAGGGCCGCAGACGAGATGCTGATCTAGGGAGGAGGGCTCATGGTTTGAAGGGGAACCTTCTCTTCGACTACAACCTCCACCCCTGGCACGCTGTCGGGTATCTTCTCCTTTTAGGCCTCTTGGATGTCCTTGGCAGTATGGTCCTGACCCTCCGTGGTAGAAATCTTGGTGGCCTCCTTAGTAGCATCCTTGCCAATGCTGGCCACTTCCTCCAACAACTCTGGTTCCTCGACCAATGGAACTGCAAGCGAAATCAGCAAGCAATGGGAAGAGAGATGATATGCATTGGTGGGACAGAGACTTGAGGCAAAATAAAGCAAGCAACAAGAGATAAAGAGCAAGCGGATTACCCGGAGATGCTTGCCGTGGGAACGCGTCTGTTTCCTCGGCAACTTCAGTTGCCGGGGTGTGACCCCCGCCCCCTTCTTTGGTAACCATGGCGTTAGCACGGGCCGATTCTTCAGTGGATGCCCTTGCCGGATCTCTTGGCTTGAACATCTGGCAGGGTAGGCCCCTTCTGGAGAACCTCGTTCTAGATGGTATCCCTCTCTCCCTTGGAAGGAGATGGGGCACGCTCTTCCACGCCTCTCCTGGTGGGGGAAGCCTGTCCCATACCTTTGTGTCAGGGGCCTGGCGCTGGATCTTTCGCGCTGCTCCCCGCCAAACCCATACCCTCCAAGGTCCCCGACGACTCCACTTGCTTGGATTGTTTGGCCCGGTGGATAAGGGTTTCTTCTTTGTCGTCTCTTTCAAAGACAACAAGCAAGATTGAATCAGCAAACCAACAAGTGCACAACGCTTCGACAAGGAAAGATAGTATTTTCCTTACTCTAAATTGATGAGAATAGAGCCCAGCGCGAACTCCATGGGTGTGGGGTCACTCTGCTCCTCTTCAGAGTTGGGGGAGCAGTGCTTACCGGCAACTTTGAGCCTTTGGAGGGGCCGGGGGCTCCGGCGAGGATGAGCTACATGAGTAGCTCGAGCTTGATTGCGAGCTGGAGTTGACCCCTGTGACCACACACCGCTTGGTGGGAGGGGTCTTGGCCCCAAAGAGGCAAGAGGAATGGTGGCAGGCCACGTCCAGCCTGTCACCCTTAGAGGCGATCTTTTTCACCCTCTTGGTCACGGGCGCACGATCAGGGGCCACTGTTCCCTAGCTGGCCCGCCTATGTGGGCGCTGTTCCAAGTCTGGTTTCGGGGCTTGAGGGCCCGTTGCGAGCCACTCCCCTTCGGGCCACTCCACTTCCTTAGCCTCATCCCCTTCTTGGGCTTCTACTGTCGCAACATAGAAGGCTTCAGCCCTAGCAGGCTCGTCCTCGGCAGCCTCCTCCATGTCATGTCCCTCACTCTTGTCGTGGGAAAAACCTTCATCTTCGTCATCCTCCTCCTCTTCCTCCTCCCCTCCGCTGGCCCTTGCCTTCCCGGGAGCTCAAAGCACTTTGTCTTCTTCAATCCGCCTCTTTGGAGGTACGCTTGAACATGTTGCCCTCCGCCCTGGAGGCCTTTTCCTCCAAACCAGAAACCCACTCGATCTCTTCATCAAACTCAGGAAGTTGCCAATCGGCTGAAACTCCCTGAGCGTTGTAGGCAGGCATCAACTTCAAAATCTGGTCCAGAGAGGAATTGATGTTTAGCGGGACAACCTTTTCCGGCAACTTGAACGGCCCAAGGCTACCGAACAACTGTTCACATAGCCAGGCATGGCCATAAACCAACAAGTTGTTGGTGAGGCCTGGATAGAGGCGCATGCTGTCCACAGAATCTTCATACCTCCAGGCGAACCTGTCCCTTTTCTGCAACGGCGTGATGCAACGCCGGAGGAAGTTGGCCCCCACATGTTCGATGGTTAGCCCAGCAGCTTTGAGGCGTGCAATCCTATTTAGCATTGGGTAGAGCCTGTTGTCGATAAGGCCTAGCTCTCCCTAATCACTCCCATGCACGGCACATTCTGTCCGCGCTTGGCAGTAGTCAGGGGCATCCGCATCCTGAATCCAACACCAATCTGCCCTCCATTCTTCCCACCTGCCATGCTGCTGACCAGGGAGGTAATCCCAAGATTCCCTCTTTCCCTGGGGGATCCAACTTATGTTCCCTGAGCGATGATTCTTGTTTTCGACCCGCGCAACGAAGAAGTGTCTGAAGAGATCCACATTGGGGGCTACTCCTCCGAAGTTCTCGCACAGATGAGCAAAAATCGCCATGCACGCCATTGCATTTGGTGTAAAATCCAAGAGGTGGAATCTGTACACCATCATCTTCGCCTCAAGGAAATCTAAGAAGGGCGGACCGAGGCCGCAAATGAAATACGCGCAGAAAAAGTGGTACGAATTTGGCGGATCCTTTTTCCCCTCCACCAAAACCGCGGGCGCGCCATGCCCTTTCAGGACTTCCCTCACCCACATGTACCCATACCTCACGACCAAGGTATTGTTGTCCAAGCTCGATGG
This sequence comes from Triticum dicoccoides, assembly GCF_002162155.2. NCBI lineage: Eukaryota > Viridiplantae > Streptophyta > Magnoliopsida > Poales > Poaceae > Triticum > Triticum dicoccoides. The sequence goes on from NC_041393.1 coordinate 459,836,213, forward strand.
GAAGAAGACCATGTCTTCTCGCCGCTTCCTGTCCAACTCCGCCGCTTTTTTCTTCTTCCCCTCCGCTGCCGCTTCCTTCACGGTGGTTGCCCGCTTCCCCCTTACATTGGTGGCTTTCTTCCCATCCTTCAGAGCTGTGGAGGGATGGAAGGTTGGGTGGGGCATTGGAGGCAAGTGCGGACGCGAAAGCAGTCGCTTGGCTTGAGGAGGAAGATGATGGAGGCAGAAATGGATGCGAATGAGCAGCGCTTTATCGTGTTTTTTCTCTTTTTATGAGAAACAAACGTAGTGGAGAGAGCGACTCTTTGCTACTTTCTCTCGGAAAGTTACCGTTTTACATTAACTGCTACAGTCCCACGACCTGTGGTAATTATGTGGAGTGGATGTTGATTTGACTAGTCGTAGCAAGCCGCTGCACGTGCAACACTTTTCCGCCAAGTGTCCATGCACTGTTTGGGGCCTAACCCAATGTGCCCGGCAACACATATGGCTCAGGCCCGGGGGCTTCTATCGGGGTACACAAATAGGGGTGTATGTTTCCCCTGGCTTGTGCATGCATAACAGGCCTCCAACCCGCCAACACCAAGTATCTAAGACAAAACCAAGCCAGAGAGGTAGCTCTTTGAGGAATCAAAGGGCAGATCAAGAAGACCAAGACAAGCCAAGGAAGCAAGATACCACTAAGGGAAAGCATCCCTTGCCGGGCAGGTGAGCCTCGTCAGGTCGAGGCTGCCTCGAAGACAAGTCCCAAGAATTCTCGGCAGGCTTGCCAGGGCCGCTGGCGACCTACCACCCCTCCAAGGATCCACCGCTCCACCACATCGCAACGCAAGTCACCCATCGGTGCGGTGTCGATCCCCCAAGTAGTTGGGTGGCTGTCAATTGGCATGTGGCAATCATTTAGAAGGAAAATCACCTCCACATGACACCCGTCCAGAGGCGTTTCAAGCAGACAGGTGGAAGATGACTAAGCGGCACGGCAGGCTTGCCAGGCTGCATCCACAGCATGACACCTAGCAGTGCATTTAATGCGCTTTGTCCTAACCGCCAGAGGTATGATAGCACTGTTGGCTATCTAATCACAGAACAATGACGGTTTTGCCATTATGGTAACCCCTTAACCTATAAAAGGAGGGCCATGGCGACTTTAGAAAGGATTCCGACCCTCGTGTACTCATATGCGCGTAGCTGCTTTCCCCGAGGCGACCTTGCCGGGCTTGAGCGTCGCGTGTCCACCATAGTCATCCCATCAATCCACCAAAGCAGGAGTAGGTTTTTACGCCTCGCGGCCCAAACCTGGGTAAAGATCACTAGCGTCATATCTGTCGTGCTGTCCCACGGCCCCTGCTCTTTGTGCAACATGACCTCTCCCCCCGCCAAACCACAAGGGGCCGATGGCCCATAGGTGATCGTCTTCCACCACGACACAGAGCCAAATCTATGATCTTCAAAACCAAGTGTTTGAGTATGAAGCATGGTTTTAAGGTATGAGTTTGGCTGCCAGTTGGAGGACTCGGGAGACTCATGCGTCGTCTTTTGATGGTGAGCTGCTGCCCTGTAAGCCGGAGGACAAACCTACTTGCTCATCACCACCACCTTCATCATCTTCCCCACCAAAGGAGACTTAAGTACACTGGTATGAGCACTCCCCTTGGTTTGTGCCAAGCTTGGGGGAGGTGCCCCGGTATCGTATCACCATCACTTTTATTACCTTTATCTTTCTTAGTTCGCTCTTTAGTTATCTCTTGAATTAGTTGAATAAAAGTTAGCATGATTTATTTCCGAGCCTTAGTTTCATTATGTATCTATATATGTAATCGAGTGAGAGTTATATAATAAATTTTATTTTGAGTTTTGCTTCTTTACTTTCTTGTTACAATCAAATAAAAAGAAATAAATGAAAAAGATCATATGCTAATCTTATGGTAAGTGATGACATCACATAAGGAAAAGTATAAGTGGTGAAATTCATTGGAGATTGTCAAGCATAACATTTGTCAATGATGCAACTCATGAAAGAATTAATAAGGGAAGAGAAGATTCACATGCAATTATACTATCTTGGACATCATTTATGATTGTGAGCCCCCTCTAAATATTATATGCAAAATTGTTGACGTTGGACAAGGAAGACAATGTAATAATTTATGTTTGTTCATATCCACATAGAAGTTATATTGCCATAGTTCCTTCAACATCTGGTGCTTTCTCAATATCTTTGCTAGCCAAAATTCCGCACTAAGTAGAGATACTACTTGTGCATCCAAAAAAACTAAACCCAACTCATGTTTTGAGAGTCCACCATACCTACCTATGTATTGAGTAAGATCCTTCAAGTAAGTTGTCATCGGCGCACTAAGGCAATAAAAATTGCTTCTAAATGTGTTTGATCAATTAGTGTAAGAGTAAATTGAGTGTTGTACGAACTTGTGATGGCAAGGTAATAAAAACGATGGAATGCATAATAAAGGTTGCTATCATAAGGGGCAATATAATGTGACATTCTTTTGCATTAAGGGATTCGGCATACAAACCAAAAAGTGCATGACAACCTATGCATCCCTCTGCGACGGGCATATCTTTTACATTTATGTATTTACTTCTATGTAAGAGTCAGATATTCTTCCCCATTCCATTTTATTTTTTCTTTTTGCAAGCATCATGTGGTGAGGAAAGATCTCGACACATATATCCAGTTGAATATGAGTGAGCATTAGTTATTATTGTTGACATCACCCATGAGGTGAATACATTGGGAGGGAAAACTATAAGCCCCTATCTTTCTATGTGTCCGGTTGAACCATTTTGCTCATGGGTATGTGGTGAGTGTTAGCAATCATAGAAGACTAAAAGATGGTTGAGTATGTGGACTTTCCAAAAGGCTACGATTAGATCCTCAACAAGCAAAAGTAAACGGATGGACTAGACCCTCAAGAAGCAAAAGTAGCTGTTTTATGTCCTTCAAGTTGAGGTAGAAGTTTAGCACAATTTCAAGCATTCCCAATATATTTCAAGCAAGCATGGCAAGAGTATAAGCAGCGGAAAGAGTTAAGCATGCTAGTTGCAAGAAAGTAAAGGGATGGGATTGGAGTGTGCAAACGTAATGAAGACACGGAGATTTTCTGGCGTGGTTCCGATAGGTGGTGCTATGGTACATCCACGTTGATGGAGACTTCAACCCACGAAGGGTAACGGCTGCGCGAGTCCACGGAGGGCTCCACACACAAAGGGTCCATGAAGAAGCAACCTTATCTATCCCACCATGGCCATCGCCCACGAAGGACTTGCCTTACTCGGGTAGATCTTCATGAAATAGGCGATCACTTTGCCCTTACAAACTACTTGGTTCAACTCCGCAATCTTGTCGGAGGCTCCCAAGTGACACCTAACCAATCTAGAACACACCACTCTCCAAAAGGTAATAGACGGTGTGTTAATGATGAACTCCTTGCTCTTGTGCTTCAAATGATAGTCTCCCCAACACTCAACTCTCTCACACAGATTTGGTTATGGTGGAAAGAAGATTTGAGTGGAAAGCAACTTGGGGAAGGCTAGAGATCAAGATTCCTGTGGTTGGATTGGAATGTCTTGGACTCAACACATGAGTAGGCGGTTCTCTCCCAAAAAATGAGTAGTGGAAGTGTAGGCACGTTCTGATGGTTGTCTCTCAAATGGAGAAGGGGGTGGAGGGGTATATATAGCCTCCACACAAAATCCAACCGTTACACACATTTGACCCAACTCGGTCAGACCAAATAGAAGAACTCGGTGAGGCCAATTTAGTTCAAAATGTGAATGTTAGGGATCTCGGTGGGACCGACATGATCAACTCGGTGGGACCGAAGTGCTAGGGCTAGGGCAAAACCTCATCTCTGTGAGACCAATTTCAGCAATGAGCAAACAGAGAGTTGGTCGGGCAAACTCGGTGGGACCGACTGCATATTTTGGTGAGACCGAAATAATTACAGTAGGAAACAGAGAGTTTGCAAGGCCATCTCGGTGAGGCCGAGATCCGTATCGGTGTGACCGAATTTTCTAGGGTTTCTGGCAGTGGCTATGTCAAATGAACTCGGTGGCACCGGATAGATCAAATCGGTGGGGCCAAGTTTGACTTTAGGTTTTGGAAATATGTGGAAATGAGGAAGTGGTTGAGGTTTTTGGAGCAATATCACTAAGCACTTTGAGCAAGTAGACCGTTAAGCAACACCTCATCCCCTTTTAATAGTATTGGCTTTCCTATGGACTCAATGTGATCTTGGATCACTAAAATGAAAATGAAGAGTCTTGAGCCTTTGCCAATCTTTGTCCTTAGCATTTTAAAGGGGTTCCACATCCTCTTGTCCTTACCATGCAATTGTTGAACTCATCTGAAATGTACTCTATAAAAGTATTAGTCCAACAAGAGATATGTTGTCACTAATTACCAAAATCACCCAGGGAGCACTTGTGCTTTCAATCTCGCCCTTTTTGGTAATTCATGACAACATACATCAAAGCTTCAGATAAAGATATGAATAGTAGGAAGTAAAGCTTTGGAAGGACATGTAACATGCACAGGCTCCCCCTACATGTATGCAATCGTCTAAAGATGGAATATAAGAACATGTGAATGCATAAGCATGTTAGGGCAAGCAATGAGTTACATGTATCTTGGCTATATGCATCAGAGCAGATGATGTAAATAGAATAGGTATACCTATATGTTCATGAATCCTTCTTGCAGAAAATATGTGCGGTAGCAAGAGAGCATCATGCACATGAGTGTGATGCATATACTTACCTTGTGGTCTTGAGCTGGCTTTGGAAGAGATGAGTTTGAGAAAACAAAGTTAGATAACACAAGAACACTCTAAATAAAGCAAGTTTAGGAAACTACAAGGTTACCAAGACTGGGATGACATGTAATGAGGTGAGTACTTAGTACTCCATTTGGATATAGACATGTCCCCAAAGATTAAAGATATGCAATGAATTCCAAAGATTTTCTTCCCTTAGATATGAACTCTTTCTCCCCCTGAATGTGATATTGGATAACGGGAGAAGGTAGGGTAGGAGAAAATCAAAGCAAGAAACATTAAAGCAAGAAATGGTACAGACTACTGTATATTAACATGTCTTTCCCCTCTTAAATACATGTGACTTCTCCTATTGTTAACAAGCATATGGAGCAGCTAAGATGTGATTTCTCTCCCATGTCATAAGATTTGATGTGCTCTCTCTCCCCCTTTGACATCAATTTCCAAGAAGGGAACTTCTAGAGTATGAGTCAAATAGGTTTGGTCCTTGAGACACATTACAAAGCAACATGTAGTTTATGATGCGCGTAGAGGATAAGAATCATTGAGTGGAGTTGGAAAATATGTGCAAACTGCAATGGCAAAATGTTTTCTTCAGCAATGAAATTGGTGACACCGAGTGATTTTCATCGACAACTCCGAGATATCAGAGCTGCTGAGAGTGCACATCGGTCAAACCGAGCTAGTCCTTTTCGATTGAACTGATGAACTATATACAAGGAACCCTTGTAATTCGGTCTAGCCAATTTGTTGGACTCAGTGTGTCCGAGTTTAGTGTAGAGGAAAAATCTTGTCAACTCAGCTCACTTGGCAATTGAAATTTCATAAGGATTTGCAAGGAATTTACTAAAATATTTGCAATGAATTATAAAAGGAAACACATAAAAGAAAAGAGATCTAGATGAAGTGTTTTTTGGTAAAAGGAAACACAAAGACAAGAACAAAGAAAAACAAAGGAACACTAGAGAACTTCGTCTAGATGGGGTCGGCGACAAAGTCACCTATATTAGAGTATATTGACTTAGGAGTCAAGTGAGATCACTTGATCATAGGTCATACTCATCGTTTAAGCTCAAAATGGGGTTACCATTTTTCGTTTAAGAACTTTGATGTATCCATATCTTGTTGAGTTGCTTTGATCCATGACTTGGGTTAAAGCTTCTCTAAGATGGAATAACATACCTTGGGTTGTGTTGGTCTTGGTCACGTAGTTGAACTTGTGTTGGATGCTCAAGGTTGATGTAGTCCATCAAAAGTTGAGAGCACCACTTGTAGTTTGAGTTCATCTTCCTACATGGGTTAGTCTTGCAAGGAGGAGCACTTGTGTATCCAAAATGACAATCATGAAACTTGATACCTAATGAAATTTGATATATAGAAATTGTCAAAGGATATGCTGAGTGAGCTCATCCCTCCTTATATTCCACAACCATATAGTAGAAACTTGGTGATGTAGAGATTGCTTAAGGCGTGAGTGACTTGCAATCTCATGGATTTGGGCTCATCCAAGTACCTACAAGGGTTAGATAACATGCAAGGGTACAAGTATAGATCCAAGACATATGATCATCATCTTAAGAGAAATCTCAAGGATTAGTCATAGAAAGGCTCATGCCTTGCGTGCATTTAGATGGAGTTCCTACTCCAAGTTTGAGGCATAAATGATGTTCAATTCACCTCTTCAACGGCAAAACACTTTCTCATCAAGTGGTTTGGTGAATATATCCGCCAATTGCTTATTGGTACGAACATGCTTAAGATTTATGTCTCCTTTAGCAACATGATCCCGAATGAAATGATGACGAACTTCATTATGTTTAGTCTGAGAATGTTGCACATGATCGTGAGCAATCTTAATAGCACTTTCATTATCACAAAGCAATGGAACATGTTTCACATGTATCCCATAATCCTTAAGGTTTTGGGTCATCCAAAGTAATTAAGCACAACATGATCCGGCGGCAATGTATTCCGCTTCGGCGGTGGATAAGGATACCGTGTTTTGTTTCTTGGAGGACCAAGATACAAGAGATATACCAAGAAATTGACAAGTACCTGAAGTGGACTTTCTATCAACCTTGTGTCTGGCATAGTCCGAGTCAGAGTAGCCAACAAGATCGAAAGAATACCTCTTAGGATACCAAATGCAGAAGTTTGGTGTATGTATTAAGTATCTCACTATCCTTTTTATAGCCTTACGATGAGATTCTTTAGGGGCCGCTTGATATCATGCACACATGCACACACTTAGCATAATATCAGGACGGGAGGCACATAGATATAACAATGAACCAATCATAGAGCGGTAAACCTTTTGATCAACCGGTTTGCCATCCTTGGTCAAGTCAAGATGACCACTACTAGGCATGGGTGTTTTCATACCTTTGCTTTCTTGCATATTGAACTTCTTGAATAAGTCCTTGGTATACTTTGTTTGGGAAACAAAGGTACCCTCCTTAGTTTGCTTGATTGCAAACCAAGAAAGAATTTGAGTTCACTCATCATAGACATCTCAAACTTCTTCGACATTAGCCTTCCAAACTTTTCACTAAAATGAGGGTTAGTTGAGCCAAATATGATAGCATCCACATAAATTTGGCACACAAATAATTCACCATTAACCCTTTTAGTAAAAAGTGTAGAATCAATTTTCCCAATTTCAAAGCCTTTTTCAGTAAGAAACTTAGTCAAGCATTTATACCATGCTCTAGGAGCTTGTTTAAGACCATAAAGAGCTTTGTGAAGTTTGTAAACATGATCGGGTTTCTTAGGATTAACAAAGCCGGGAGGTTGTTTAACATAAACTTCCTCCTCAATTTCACCATTTAGAAAGCACTTTTTATGTCCATTTGATATAAAGTAATGTCATGATGATTGGCATAAGAAAGTAAGATGCGTATGGACTCAAGTCTAGCAACGGGGGCATATGTCTCACCATAGTCCATACCTTCGACTTGAATGTAGCCTTGAGCGACGAGACGAGCCTTATTGCGTACAACTTGTCCATATTCATCTTGCTGATTTCAAAACACCCATTTGGTTCCAATGACATTGTGCTTCTCATTGGGCTTTTCAACCAACGTCCATACTTGATTCCTCTCAAAATTGTGTAGCTCTTAATGCATAACGTTCACCCAATCCGGATCATCAAGAGCTTCTTCAACCTTCATAGGTTCAATACTAGAAATGAATGAGTAATGTTCAGAAAAGTTAGCCAAACGGGTTTTAGAGCGAGTAATTCTCCCGGTTTGAATATCATCAAAGATTCCTTCAACGGGATGATCTCTTGAGACTCTTGCTCGAACTCGTGAAATTTTTTGTTTGGGTCGGGGTGGAACATCCTCTTCATTGTCTTGCTCTTCCTCTTGTCCTTCTTCATTGTCGTTGGCATTATTGTTCTCTTGTGGAGGTGGAGAGGGAGGTCGATGAGGTTCATCTTGTTGTACTTCCTTGTTTCCTTCATCTTGACGTGTTCCACTTGTGGATGCCTCCAAGTCAACTTGTGGTTCACCTAGTTGTGAAGTTGAGACTTCCACTTGAATGGACGAGGTACTCTCCTTCACCTCCGTTGGGTGAATCTTGCCAATAGACAAGTCTTGAATTGCTTCCGAGGGATCTTTATCTCCTACATCAATTGGAAATTGCTCTACTTGCGAGCCATTAGATTCATCAAACTTCACATATACCGTCTCTTCAAACTTTCGGTGAAATTGTTGTAGACACGGTAAGTGTGAGAGTTTGAGCCATAATCGAGTAGGAAACCTTCATGAGACTAAGGGACAAATTTCGAATGATGATACTTATCAAGAATATAACACTTTGAGCCAAATACTCGAAAGTATCCAACTTGGGGTTTGTTACCGGTGAGAAACTCGTATGCCGTCTTGCCAAGAAGCTTGTGAATATATAGTCGATTTGTTGCATGACAAGCTGTCTCAACCGCTTCCGCCCAAAAGTGTCTTGGCATGTTGTATTCATCAAGCATCGTTCTTGCCATCTCAATCAGTGTCTAGTTCTTCCTCTCAACAACTCATTTTTGTTAAGGTGTGTATGTAGCCGAGAACTCATGTGAAATCCCTTCTTCGTCAAGAAAGGTATCCACATTGGTGTTCTTGAACTCCGTTCCGTTGTCGCTCTGAACCTTCTTGATCTTCACTTCAAATTGATTTTGGGCCTTCCTAGCAAAGTTCTTGAAGATCTTTTGGACCTGTGATTTATCATCAAGAAAGAACACCCACGTAAATCTTGAAAAATCATCAACAATGACCAATTCGAATGAGTTACCACCGAGACTCTTGTAGGCATTGAGACCAAAAAGATCCATATGAAGTAGCTCGAGTGGTCTTCTCATGGTCATAATGTTCTTCACGGGATGATTTCCTCCAACTTGTTTTCCTGCTTGAAAAGCACTGCAAAGTCTGTCCTTGTCAAATATAACATCTTTAACACTAAGGATATGATCACCTTTAATAAGCTTATCAAGATTTCGCATGCCCATGTGTCCTAACCTTCTATGCCACAACTAAACTTTAGAAGATTTAGCAATTAAGCAAGTTCTAGGTTGAGCCTTTTTAGTGAAGTCAACAATGTATAGATCACCTCTACGTATACTAGTAAAGACCATATTATGATTATCTCTTAGAAACACTTGGCAATCTACTTCAGTAAATAGGACATAGAAACTGAAATCGGCTAGTCTAGATACGTAAAGTAAATTGTAGCCAATGGATTCAACGAGCATAACATTTTGGATCGAGCTGTCATGTGAGATGGCAACCTTACCAAGGCCAGCCACCTTACCCTTTGAGTTATCACCAAAAGTGACATACTTTCGGGGACCATTATTTTCAGCAAGCTCTCGAAACATATCCTTGTCTTCGGTCATGTGATCGGTACATCCACTATCAAGAACCCATTCCTTTCCTCCGGCCATGTAACCACAAAGGTTAGCCATAAGACCAAAGTCACTATCATCATCCTCATCATAATATCCATGTTCAACATCATCTTGTGATCGATCATCACCTAGAGAGAGTGATTCATTAGATTTCTGATCATGACAATGTGCATCTTTATGAATTCTAATGACTTGAGCACGCATGAGATCACGAAGCTCACATAGACAATCATCAAATTTAGGATCACTAGGTTTCATTTTATGAAAAGCCATGGACTTTTGAAGAATCTCATCTAGATTTTTCAAAGAGTAGTTTGGAAAGCGTTCCCCAAGATATCTCCATATAGTATAAGCACATTCAAATGTAGGCAAGCATACAAGCAAATTTCTAGGCAATCCTCTCATGATAAGATCAATAGTTCTAAAATTGTGGTTCATGTTAAGATACTCATCGGGGGTAGGATGCAAGGGATCAATAGGAGGCACACAAGGGCTAGTAACATACTTTTTCAAATTATATTCATTGAAAATCTCAAGCATCTCATTTTTCCAAGCACTAAAAACTATCCGCAAGCATAGGCACTCTACGTCTAATACTCCCAACCATAGACTCATCCATCTTCCTCCAATGGTGATTAAACCAAAGCAATGGAGACCAATGCTCTGATACCAATTGAAAGGATCGAGAAGAGGTGTCTAGAGGGGGGATTAGACCCTCAACAAGCAAAAGTGGTAGTATTTATGTCCTTCAAGTTGAGGTAGAAGTTTAGCGTAATTTCAAGCATTCCCAATACATTTCAAGCAAGCATGTCAAGAGTATAAGCAGCGGAAAGAGTAAAGCATGCTAGTTGCAAGAAAGTAAAGGGATGGGATTGGAGTGTGCAAACGCAATGAGGACACAAAGATTTTTTTGACATGTCTTAGTATCAACGCATGAGTAGGTGGTTCTCTCTCAGGAAATGACTAGTGGAAGTGTAGGCACCACTACTGCAGGATGCTGCTAACGCGACACTACGATCAGAGACCCTTCGAGAAACTGTGTGTGCAATAATCGCAAATGGTGGTGTCAAAGAACCGTCAAAAATGTCCAAAACATTTGTGATGACTGATGCATCAAACACGGTGCAGATTTTAGTTGCGTGTGCGATGCAGGGCATACGGTTGATTCAGCCGAACTGTTTGTGATAAGGCAGACCAACAGAAACGGGCAGCCATATCAATGTGTGTGCGATATACGGCATATAGTTCCCTCCGATGAACTGTGTGCTATTAGGGAATGCAACAGAAACGGTCAGCTAGATCAAGGTGTGTGTGATATACGACATACGGTTCACTCGGACAAACTGTTTTCGATTAGGCAAGAGAATGAAAACGGTTCATCTTAACAAGATGTGTGTGATATGAGGCATTTGCGATCAGCCCGAAGAACACAAACGATTCGTGTAAACCAGATGTGTGTGATACGCAGCAAACAGCCCACTCGGATGAACTATTTGGGATGAGAAATTATAACACAGATGGTTACTATAGTAAGTTACATGTGTGATAGTGGGCAGACACGTACACGTACATCCAAGAACAAGGGCCCACGTTTCGGGCTTCCGGTGCGTGGCATACGGTTGATCCAAAAGAACTATTTGCGATGAGATGGAACAACAAAAACGGGGCTTTGTGGGCCCAGAACCATCAATAAATTTTGACTTTGTTTCTCCTCACATTGCAGATTACAACGCAATAAGTAATTGCAAATCTGTTCAGACAGATCAAAAAAAAGTAATTGTTCAAAAAAAAGTAATTGCAAATCTGTTCACACAGATCAAACTTATATGTGTTCACACTTAGCACCGGGCTATAAAAGCTACCCACTCAAAAATTACTTCACATTTCCTCTCCTCATCACCTCCAAAACTGGTCTTTCCTATCAAGTTGTTCTGCCATGACCGGTAGGAGGAGTTTCGGGTGGGCATATAACCAGGCAGCAAAGACCAAGGCCGCTGAAGCACTAGAGAGGTCCCGCTGCAAAGCGGCAGCTACAGCAGAGATGTCCCGGCGCGCCACGGAGCCCTTGAACGAGCTCTCACGGGCACGCGAGGGCTCTCACAAGCGCACTCGCCGCGTCGGCAATCACGACGAGCTGGCGTTGCTGAAGTCCTTGGCCGGCAACGACGACATTCTCGCTGGCCTCATTAAGCAAAAGGAGTTGGTCGACGGCTTGATGAAGCTGCTCGTGATCAGAGATACCTTGGTTGACAAGGTGACTGGCCTCGTCGAGCAACTCATGGGTGACAATGCGAAGCTCCTCAAGGTGCTCACCGAGAAGGAGGAGGAGGCCGCCGGCTGGAAGATGCTTCATGAGCAAAGCAGTGCCTCGGGGATGATGCTGACAGCGGTCGTCGAGGACTTAATGGGTGACTTGAGGAAGATCCGGATCGAGCGCGAGCAGGAGGTGGAGGAATATGTGGCTGCTTTCAAGTAAAGCCATGAGGAATTGAGGATGGAGCTGGAGGATGTCATCACCCGACAATTCAACTAAGAGTAGATACAGTAGCGATCTACTCCCTCTGTTCCGATTTTATTCTTCGTGGTTTTAGTTAAAATTTGAACTAAAACCACGACGAGTAAATCAGAATGGAGGGAGTAGATCATTGTCTACGATTTCCTTCTTCTCTTGCCCAAGTGTCTTCCGAACTTTGCCGCATGTGGCATTTAAAATTACCCGGAATATGTAAGACAATTATTATCTGCGCCATTGTAAATTTGTCATCGTACTATCCGTTGCCATTTTATTTGTTGTCCTATTATCCGTTCCCCTATGTGGCAATTTAATTTGGGCCGGAATATGAGTTGAAAACATGAACAAAGCAAATGCTGCCATCGGATCACAACCAAACACCCTCCATCCACCCCTAAAAAAACTCCGTCCAGGCGCTTTAATTAACCTATTAATGGCAAAGTTTTGAGTGAGGCGGGCTGCGGCTGGTGCATGGAGGTCAAAGAGCTCGCTTCCTAGTGAGCATGGGCGGCGTTGCTGCTCGCACGTGTCCCGTCAAGCCTGCAAGGTGGACAGGATACATGCATCCCATCGAGCCTGCACGGCGGACTGCTCGCACGTGTCCCGTCGAGCCTGCACGCCAGACTTCTCGCGCTCGTCCCGTCTAATCAAATAGCTGCACGCACGCCACTGAGTATTGTTAAACATTGACATGGTTCATATGATACAACCGTTTGTGATATTAATGTGTCAGCTTATTGTTTCAAAAAGGACTTTGTTGGCTACTAATGTGTGCGCCTCTTCTCAAACCGGACGATTTTTTTACCACGGCATATATGTGCCATGTGATGAAACCAGGCCAAGTTTCATGTTTTTTGGGTGAGTTTTAGATTTACTAGGATTGAAAAACCGAGATTCTCAATGTTTCAGGACGATGACAAGTTTGTAATTCCTTCCCATTCCTTAAATGGTACCTAAACATGCACTCGATGGCACATGTACGATTTCCCACCCATTTTGTGCTTGTAGTTCAAATTTGAATTATGGACTACATTTAATGCGTAGAAAACTTAATTAGTAATATATATAATGGCCATACGAACCCTAAACATGCACCCCAAGGACAGATGTATGTTTTTTCTAGCCATTTTGGTGTACTGGAGCATGTATTTGTAGTTCGGATTTGAATTATGGACATTAAATGCCTAGAAAACTCAATTAATGAATAAAAGGGTCAAACGAACCATGAATAATTTCAAAGTTCAGCGCGAATCTCATGTTGTTCCGTATGTGTTGCGTGTAGAAAAAATACAAGGCTAGAAGAGGGAGTGATTATCGTCTGGACCACAAGGGGACACATTTCCCTATCGAAACCACGAGGGTTCTTGCGACAGGCTTCGGTTTGTAAGAGGTTTGTAATAAAGCTTCACCCAAATTGGCAGTGTTTTTACCGCGACATATATGTGCCATGACGTGACACCATGCCAACTTTAATGACTTTCTGGTGAGTTTTGGATTTATGGGGATTTAAAACCGAGATTCCAAATGTTTGAGGATAAGCCAAGACTCCGGTCAGGTTGTAATTCGTTCACATTCCTTGCATGGGAACTAAACATGCACCCAAGGACACATGCATTTATAATTTTTCTAGCCATTTTGGTGAACTGGAGCATGTATTTGTACTTCAGATTTGATTTATGGACATTAAATGCCTAGGAAACTCAATTAGTGTATAAAAAGGCCAAATGAACCCTAAATAAGTTTAAATTTTAGCATGGATATCATGTCATTCCATGTTGCCTGTAGAAGACAATATAAGGTGAAAAGAGGAAGCGACTACATTTCGCCATAAGGGGAACACGTTTCCCTATCGGAACCATCAGGCTTCCTTGAGAGAAGCTCCGGTTTGTAAGAGGTTTGTAATAAAGCTTAGCCCAAATTGGCAATGTTTTTACCACGACATATATGTGCCAGGACGTGACACCATGCCACCTTTGATGACTTTCTGGTGAGTTTTGGATTTTATGGGGATTTAAAACTCGAGATTCCAAATGTTTGAGGATGAGCCAGGACGCCGGTACGGTTGTAACTCGTTCCCATTCCTAGCATGGGACCTAATTAAACATGCACCCAAGGACACGTGCATGTACAATTTTTCTAGCCATTTTGGTGAACTTGAGCATGTATTTGTAGTTCAGATTTGAATTATGGACATTAAATGCATGCCTAGGAAACTCAATTAGTGTATATATAAAAAGGCCAAACAAACCCTGAATAAGTTTAAGTTTCCGCATGGATATCATATAGTTCCATGTTGCCCGTAGAAGAAAATACAAGGCGAAAATAGGCCGTGGTTACGTTTCGACAACAAGGGGAACATGTTTCCCTATCGGAACCACAAGGCTTCTTGTTGAGAGAAAGCGTCGGTTTGTAAGAGGTTTGTAATAAAGCTTGGCCCAAATTGGCAATGTTTTTACCATGACATATATGTGCCATGACGTGCCACCATGCCACCTTTGATGACTTTTTGGTGAGTTCTGGATTTTATGGGGATTTAAAACCCGAGATTCCAAATGTTTGGGGACGAGCCAGGACGCCGGTACAGTTTCCCTATCGGAACCACAAGGTTTCTTGTTGAGAGAAGCTCTGATTTGTAAGAGGTTCGTAATGCGGGTGAAATGATGATATATAGCATGCCAACTTTCAACCATTTCAGAGTTCATTTGAAGTGATTTTCAATTTCAGGGTCATTTAGGTAAAAAAAATTGTAAATGCATGAAAAATACCTAATGAAGTCAGGAAGGGTTGAAAATTGATGATGTGGCTTTGAATGGTGCATTTTGAACACACAAAAAGTCTAGAGTTCAAATAAGTTCAAAAAAGTGAAATCCCTTTGTAACAAATGAGTTTGCGTTCGAAACCCTAATACTTTAAAAGAGATTGTCCATTCTGCACACGAATTGCATCCAGTTTTTGCCGTAACCCTCTCAACTTTTTAGAACATGCTATGTGGGTGAAATGATGATACCATGCCAACTTTCAACCTTTTCAGAGTTCATTTGAGGTTTGTAATAAAGCTTGACCCAAATTGGACAATGTTTTTACCATGACATATATGTGCCATGACGTGACACCATGCCAACTTTCATGACGTGACACCATGCCAACTTTCATGTAAAATGTTTCTAGCCATTTTGGTGAACTGGAGCATGTATTTGAAGTTCAGATTTAAATTATGGACATTAAATGCCTAGGAAACTCAATTAGTGTATAAAAAGGCCAAACGAAAGCCATGTGCCTACCAAACCGTGGTCGATGCCGCCCGTGATCTAAGTCATGTGTTCTGATTGGCCAGAACCCAAACCCCACGGATTGTATGTCTGCATCGTTGGATGCTCCCAGATCGAACGGCAACCGTCAGCCCTTTCGACAGCACATGCAGTACATGGGTAAGCACTATGCGCATGCGTCGTCTAGCTCACGCGTCCTTCTCTTGTACGTTTTCTAAACATGCTACTGTTTCCCGCCACTCCTCTCATCGGCTTCCCGCCTCTTCTCCCATCGGTTTCCCGCTACCAGTGTTAGTGCTCATTGAAGGCTAGGCGGCGACACACCAGCCATCGCACACAGTTTCAAAAGAACAAATGTGTGTGATAGGAGGGAGTAGGTCCCATAGGGTGACCAGCATGAGCAAAATGGTGCAGGTACTGGCTTAATCGTGTGCGATGCAAGTGCGTTGTAAAATTAGCATGACTGCGCAAGCGCGAGCAAATGGTGGAGGTACTAGTTTAACCGCGTGCGATGCAAGTGCATTGTGAAATCACCACGACTGCGCAAGCGCAAGCAAAATGGTGCAGGTACTGCTTAACCGTATGCGATGCAAGTGCGCTATGAAATCAGCACAACTGTGCAAGCGCGAGCAAATGGTGGAGGTACTGGTTTAACCGTGTGCGATGCAAGTGTGATGTGAAATCACCACGACTGCGCAAGCCCGAGCAAAATGGTGTAGGTACTGGCTTAACCGTGTGCGATGCAAGTGCGCTATGAAATCACCACGACTGCGCGATCTTGGCCACTCCCGCCCCGCATCAATTCCTTTACCCAAATTTTAGTAGTCGTCGTACTTCAATCGTCGCCCACACTCCTCCAGCACCGACCTTATAGTAAAATTGCAGTAGCCAAGGCATTTGAACCGTCGCCCTCCCTCATCCACCACCATCTCCGCCCACCATTACTAAAAATTTCAGTAGCCGCGGCGTATCCTCAAACACCACCACCCCCACCACCACCACCACCACCACCACAATTCCCCCACCCACCCCCGCCCCCCTGGAACCCTATCTCGCGGCCAGCGCCAGCGCCACCGCCAACCCATGCCGGTCTGCCCGTTCCTCCTAGCTTAGATAATACACTTCAGGTTACCCAGCGATTCCCATACTGTTGCCCCACTCCCCTGAGTTTTTAGATGAGGCATGCGGTGTCCCTCCCCGCCAGATCCACATCCCCTGCTCCAGAATGTTGCAGCCTAAGCTCGACCACGTATCCCGGGGAGCCCGATGCGCGTTTGGCCAAGAAGTGGTTTATCATGGCCTCTCTGGCGGATGTTGGCAAGGTGGCCGCCGTTCGCCCTGACCTGTCGATCCCAGAGCAACGCATCACCGCGAAATCCGGCAAAGTCGTTGACTACGTTGCCATGTCGAAGGCTTCATGTCAGCGGGCTTGCATATTACTGTATCTCGGGAAAGCTGGCTATGACATCAAGCTCGTCGACAACGACGGCTTCACATGGGCCATGTCACAGGTTACATGGTCCATCCCCAACCCCTCTGGTTCAACCGCCGTTGATCTCTTCAACGGCCCTGCCGCTGATCTCCTCCGCCAAGCGATCAAGGATTTGTGATCCTTATACGCCATCGAGCCCATTTTGTCATTTCTGAAGGACACGTTCTACAGCAGCGTCTTGGAATCCTCAATTGCCAAGTCAGATCTCATCGACCACGACCATGAGGAGGGCACCCAAAATGTTTCTTCCACCATGGGTTTGTACTCTTCCAACTGGAAGGATCCGGTCCATGAAATGTGAGTCAACATCCTATCAGCAAATCTTACCTTTTCTAGCTTGCCAACCCGTACCCTTTGTTCTAGTAGCATTTGCCATGCAGTGCTATAACTGTGCCCTATTTAATTATTTGAGTTATGCAAAAATGTATTGTTCAATAGGGCTATGTGATGTTTAAGTATGAATTGTCCACTTCAGTTTCATGAATGGCTATATTTGGTTGTTTATAGTGAGTAGATGCCTTGTTTATCTGTGTTAGGTTGTTAGGTTGGTTGTAGTGAGCATTTTTTCAATTATCAAGTCGATGTCTTTTTTATATGTATTTTGTCTTAGTTTGGATGAAGTAAGCATTTGTTGAGTTATCAAGCATATGCCTTGTTTATCTGTAGTTTGGTTATTAGGTTGCTTTTTTGAGAATTTGTCCAGTTTTCAAGCAGATGCCTTGTTTATCTGTATTTGCTTGTTAGGTTGGTTGCAGTGAGCATTTATCCAGTTTTCAAGCATATGCCCTATTTATCTATATTTTCTTGTTAGGTTGGTTCCAGTGAGACTCTATCCAGTTTTCAATGGCTATATTTGGTTGTTATACTGATCATTTATGCCATGTTTATTTCAATCATTCACAATGTGTTGTTCATTATGTGCAAGTCGGAACTGTGCCACTCGACTGCATCAATACCAATTTGAACGGCTATATTTGGTTCTGGTTATGCCTGGTGTAGTTAATAGTTAACACATGCCCTTTATTCCAGTTTTACACATTTATCATGTGATGTTTAAGCATTACCTACGTTCTATTCCTTTTCAACAATACCAGTTTGAATTGCAATATTTGATGGTTGTTAAGCCTGCTGTCGGTAACATTGCCTTCCATTTTATATATGCTTTAATGGCATGCTAAAACCAACACATTCAAGCTATCATTTGGAGATGATATTGTTTACCTTTTACTTATCATGCCTTTCCACCACTTATGCAGGACAACAACGGGAGGGCCACTATTTTCCGCTGAGGTTAGCTTCGTCCCTCGGCTTGTACTCCCCTGTTGTTCCATAATGTAGTGCATATAGATCCAGGCCTGGACACTTGTTAGCTTCTAATATTGACTTGTTGCTTGTAAGTACATATGCCTTTGGCAAGGATCCATGCATCGACACTTTTTGCGTGTGGGGCAATGAGATATTCATGAACAAGCATCAACTGAGGAAACTGATAAGGATTATTAGCAAAAAGATATGAATGGTGGCAAGCAAATTATTTGTTTATGCTCTATCCAATACAACAATGAGTTGTAGGATGGTAACTACAAACTCTGCAGCCTTCTCTTTTTACTGCCCATAATGAGTTGTTAGACAACAATGTCTGAATCTTTTTCGTTCGCAGTGGTTCCCGAAGCAGTTCACTCAAGATTACCTCGTAAAGTACATGATTCGTGGACACGCAATGAAGGTTAAAGTATTTCATCCAGACTACAATGAGCATGGAGAAGTCGTAACGAAGACAGTGAAGGATGGACGGGAAACCATCACAAGGGGTTGGCCTAGAGTTGTGTGCGCATTACGCATGGAGGAGGGCACAATATGGGCATTTCGCTTCAGCTTCTCCAGCAACCAGAATGTCTTTTCCTCTCTCTTTACAGTCTTTAGTACAACTGTGGTCCATCATTTTTTACTTGGTGCTTCTGTAGTTCTTCAGCATATGTACCTGTGCATCAAATTATGCATTCGTGATTGAACCTATATTTGTAATAAACTTGGTTGGATATGAAATAAGTGATTGCCTACTTCCAAATTCAAAAAGGTGATTTTTTTTAATTAGGGATTAATTAGGGATTACACTGCACACGCTTTGGAAAAGCGAAACGTCTGTGATAGACGTGGAGATCAGACACGTTTCTAGGATCCACTACGTGTGCGATCAACTCCACTGCACACACGATCAGCCAGGAAAAAACGTGTGCGATCAATCTCCACTGCACACATGGTCATCCAAGAAAAAACGTGTGCGATTAAAACAGCATCATACACCGTTCTTTCTTATTAAATGTTTGCGATAGTCACCTTACCACACACGCTTCGAAATTATTGACTGTGTGGGTTGTACATACTAATGGAAACTTATTCCTTGGATGGACTGTGTGGAATGTACATATGAACGCAAACGTTTAGCGGGGGCTGACTGTGTGGGATGTACTTACGACCGAAAATGATTTTGCATGTATAATTGTTTTTTAGCACTACTGTACGTATAACAGTATTTGCTCACTCGCCGGTCGCACACGACCTCATTTTGCCGAGCGTGTGTGCCAGAAGGGCATATCCCTGACGGTTTTTGGGTCGTGTGGGAAGGCCCCCCTATCGCCCACACTCACTTGGCGACGGTTCCAAATGCCGTCACAGAAAGGGGTTTAAAACCGTTTGTAGCACCTACGCATACCAGTGCACATTCTGATGGCTCTCTCAAATGGAGAAGGGGTGGAGGGGCATATATAGCCTCCACACAAAATTCAACAGTTACACACATTTGACCCGACTCGGTCAGACCGAACAGAAGAACTCGGTGAGACTGATTCAGTTCAAAATGTGAACATTTGGGATCTCGGTGGGACCGACATGATCAACTCAATGGGACCGATGTGCTAGGGCTAGGGCAAAACCTCGTCTCGGTGAGACGGATTGCATAAACTCGATGAGACCGATTTCAACAATGAGTAAACAAAGAGTTGGTCAGAAAAACTCGGTGGGACTGATTGCATGTTTCGGTGAGACCGAAATAATTACAATAGGCAACAGAGAGTTTGCAAGGCCATATCAATGAGACCGAGATCCGTATTGGTGTGACTGAATTGTCTAGGGTTTTTGGCAGTGGCTGTGTCAAATGAACTTGGTGGTGCCGGATAGATCAAATCGGTGGGGCCAAGTTTGACTTTAGGTTTTGGAAATATGTGGAAATGAGAAAGTGGTTGAGGGTTTTGGAGCAATATCACTAAGCATTTTGAGCAAGTAGACCATTAAGCAACACCTCGTCCCCTTTTAATAGTATTGGCTTTCCTATGGACTCAATGTGATCTTGGATCACTAAAATAAAAATGAAGAGTCTTGAGCCTTTGCCAATCTTTGTCCTTAGCATTTTAAAGGGGTTACACATCCTCTTGTCCTTGCCACGCCATTGTTGAACTCATATAAAATGTACTCGATAAAAGTATTAGTCCAACAAGAGATATGTTGTCATTAATTACCAAAATCACCCAGGGAGCATTTGTTCTTTCCGAAGTTGAATGAGAACATAATTTGTTGGTTTTCAATAAAGTTCATGCTTTCTACTTCGATGTTGTGATGAATTGTTACTTGTTCATGAGAAGTTATATGATAAAAGTTATATGATAAAGTTTGTTGTTGTTATAATAATAAGCATGATGCTACTATGTCCGTATTTTGTTTTATCGACCCCTCTCTCTCAAACCATGTGGACATGTTTTTCGATATCGGCTTTCGCTTGAGGACAAGCAAGATCTAAGCTTGGGGGAATTGTTATGTCCATTTTGCATCATGTTTTCCTACTATTATTTATAGTGTTTTTATGCATAATAATGCTTTATCGAGTAATTCTAATGCCTTTTCTCTCATAATATGCAAGGTTTGCACAAAGAGGGAGAATGCCGGCAGCTGGAATTCTGGAGCTGAAAAAGCTATGCCAGATATACCTATTCTGCACATCTCCAAAAGAGCTAAACTTTTACGGAGAATTGTTTTCAAATATATGAAAAATACTGGAGCAAATAACTACCGGAGAGGGGCCACCTGGTCATGACACCAGGGCGCGCCAGGCCCCCAAGGCACGCCCTGGTGGGTTGTGGCCAGGCCAGCCCATCTTCGGTGCCTATCTTCTGGTATATAGGTCATTTTGACCTAGAAAAAAATGAGGAGAGGACTTTCGGGACAGAGCGCCGCCGTCTCGAGGCGGAACTTGGTCAGGAGCTCTTTTGCCCTCCGGTGGAGTGATTCCGTCGGGGGAACTTCTCTCCCGGAGGTTGAAATCGAAGCCATCATCATCACCAACCACCCTCTCATCTTTGGGAGGCCAATCTTCAACAACACCATCTCCTCTCAAGCCCTACTTCATCTCTTGTGTTCAATCTTTGTACCGGAACCTCAGATTGGTTCCTGTGGGCGACTAGTAGTGTTGATTACATCTTGTAGTTGATTACTATATGGTTTATTAGGTGGAAGATTATATGTTTAGATCCATTATGCTATTTAATACCCCTCCGGTCTTGAGCATGAATATCATTTGTGAGTAGTTACTTCTTGAGGTCACGGGAGAAGTCATGTTGCAAGTAATCATGTGAACTTGATATGTGTTTGATATTTTGATGATATGTATGTTGTGATCCCCTTAGTGGTGTCATGTGAACGTCGGCTACATGGCACTTCACCATCTTTGGGCCTAACGTAATGCATGGTGGAGTAGTTATTAGATGATGGGTTGCTAGAGTGACAGAAGCTTAAACCCTAGTTTATGCGCTAGTTCGTAAGGGACTTATTTGGATTCATATGTTTAATGCTATGGTTAGATTTTATCTTAATACTTTTCTCGTAGTTGTGGATGCTTGTGAGGGGGTTAATCCGAAGTGGGATGTTTTTTCAAGTAAGAACATTACCCCAAGCACCGGTCCACCCACATATCAAATTATCAAAGTAGCGAACATGAATCAAACCAACATGATGAAAGTGACTAGATGAATTTCCCGTGTGCCCTCACGAATGCTTTGCATATTATAAGAGACCATTTTGGACTACCCTTTGCCACAAAAGGATTGGGATACCTTTCTGCACTTTATTTACTGTTACCGTTACTTGCTCATTACAAATTATCTTGCTATCAAACTACTTGTTACTGACAATTTTAGTGCTTGCAGATATTACCTTGTTGAAAACCGCTTGTCATTTCCTTCTGCTCCTTGTTGGGTTCGACACTCTTACTTATCGAAAGGACTACGATTGACCCCCTATACTTGTGGGTCATCAGAAAACACAGTCTTTAGAAAAGATAGTGCTACCGGTCGATGCAGATAGAACCATGGTTGTACTTGCCCAAGAACCAGCCCCACCATGCACACATAACATAGACACTCACAGATTGTACCCCTACCGAGTTGGACAAAGAACCTGCCACAGCCCTTCTAACCCCAACCCCAGCAGATAGTAACCCAGTTCCAGTAGACACAACACCGTCTCCACCATAAAGCACCCAAACTTGAGCGCTTAGTAAGGCAACTGTTGTGCCCAAAGCACGAGGACCACCACTCTGAACCCCAACTCAACACTTAAAGCAGAAGAGGAATTGTTCTCAAGTCAGGTTCTGTAGCTATGGTTCATACACCTTTGCACTTGCGTCACTGCATTTACTCATACCAACTAATTTCAAATTTTAAGGATGCTATCGAAACTCCAATGGCACAACATGTATGTTTTAAAACCCGTTTTTAAGGGACATTTACATCTGTGCCCCTAACTCGAACCCACTACTCAGATTTGCCCCTAATTTTTAGGTATGCTTAGTTTTGCCCCTCTGCCGTTAGTGTCACTTATAGAAATGCCCTTCCGAGCCGTTACCGTCCAGTCAAAGGGTGTTGACCGCTATCTGGGCGTTTGTTGGACATTTTGCCCCTAACTACATGTGTCACTTACAGGTGGGACCCACTGAAGAAAAACAAAAATAAAAACCATATCCACTCTCTCACTCACTTACATGTGGACCCATCACAAAAAAAGACAAAAAAAGAACAACTCAAACCATCGGCGTTAAGCCGCCGGCGAGCCACGGCAGAGGGCATGGGAGCCCTGTCCGGCGACCAAAACGGCGTTGATTTCATCTTGCGCGCATGCCTGGGCTTGCTCAGACTCGAACTGAAGTGGCAGGACGAGCAGGGACGGTCGGAGTGTCGGCCATGGCCGAGGCCAGCGGTGGCGCCGGTCGAAGCATGGTGGCAGAGGGGCTGGAAGGCACGGGGGAAAGGGGATAGAAGGCACTGGGAACAAGGCCTCACCGGGTGCATGCCAGAGTGGTAGAAAGGACTCCCGAGGCCCGATGGTGAGCACATGTACTCCGTCTACGGCCGCCAGAGCGAGGTGCCGTGAGGAGGGAGTTGTTTGGAAGATCCACGATGACATATGGATCTCAGGAACGGTAACTTAGCGTTAGGGGATCACGGACGACGGCGAATCGAAGATGGCGGCCGATGGACAGATCCGGCGGAGATGGCTTCGGTTGAGAAGTTGAAGGGCACCCGACATCTCAATCTTCGGCGTGGTGATTCCCAGCTTGACGGCGGGCATCGGGGACATGGCGGTGCGGCCTCTCGACGACATTGGCCACGGGAGCGGCGATGCTCAGGTGAGCACGTGAGCGACATGCCCTCGGCCTTGGCAGAGGGGGAGGATGACCAGCCAGTGGGCTGGCCTTGCTGGGCCGTCCTGGGCCAAAAGGTAAGCGTGTCCTTTCTCTTTTATTTTTTAATTTCTGTTTTATTTTTTTCCAGGGGCAAAAATGTCCAGTAGACGCCCAGAAAACGGTCAACGCCCTTTGACTGGACGGTAACGGCTCGGAGGGGCATTTCCATAAGTGGTACTAATGGTAGAGGGGCAAAACTGAGCATACCCGAAAATTAGGGGCAAAACTGAGTAGTGGGTCCAAGTTAGGGGCAGAACTGGAATTGGCCCTTTTTTTAACTGGTTTGTTGTTGTAACTTGCTCTATGTTGATTTCAGTTTCGATTGTATAAACAAGTATGTTCTCATGTCATGCAAATTACAAGTGTTGTTAGTGTCGTGTAGTTTTCCACACTTATATTATGTCTATGTTGCTTTGTCTTAAACAGATATGATTTGAACTGTGTCTCTATCTTGATTTGGCAACATAAACTAGAATTATATAGACCATACAGTGACCATAGTACATAGATATACGTTTGTTTCATGTTATTATCCTGTCCACTTTACTACTGAACCGATTTACCAAACCGAGTTTCATATACAACATGCTAAACCTATGATGTGTCTGCTTGTTTATCTTTTAGAATGCTGACAAAATATTGGAGAAGAGTGCCCCATTATGCAATGGTAAAGGAAGTAATGCAGATAATGTTCACAATAGTGAGACATCCCTGTTGATCTCCAAGAAAGCTGATAGAAACTATCTTGAAGACAGTGAGACAAACCCAAAGTCATGTCTTGATGTAGTGTTCGAGTTACTCGCCACTACTGCTGGCACAAGCTCTTTGAACTCGTTGCCTGAATTAGTTCGGCTTCTTGAGTCTCAACTTCAAGTTGAAAGACATCGATTAGATGTGCTGCGACATGAAGCCAAAGGACTAAGGAAGTCCCTGCAGAATTCAGATGCATACTTTCTGGTGCGGCAGCAAGCATTGGAGGATCTAAGCGCCAAACAAGAGAAAGCTAATAAGCTTGAGCATGGTGGGTAACCAGGATATTGTTTCTTGAGCTCTTCTGAAGTGCTTTCAGTTCTTGTCACAGCCTGATTTTTGGCCCTTTCTTTTTCTTTTGATTTTCGGAGGATTTTGCGTGAGTTTTCTTTTTCTGTGGCTATGTGGTATGAAAACTGAAGAAGATGACCTCTTCTTTCTTTCCAGAGTGGCTTGTCATCCCCAAATCCATCCCTAGACCTTGCCATTTTCATCCTAGCCCAAATCCCAGTATTCTTTTTATTGGGAATATTCCTTTTCTATTAAAGGAATAACTCAGATTGTCC
This sequence comes from Triticum dicoccoides, assembly GCF_002162155.2. Classification (NCBI taxonomy): domain Eukaryota; kingdom Viridiplantae; phylum Streptophyta; class Magnoliopsida; order Poales; family Poaceae; genus Triticum; species Triticum dicoccoides. The sequence continues at coordinate 459,861,225 of NC_041393.1, forward strand.
TAGGTTGTGAAGCAACCTATATTTCCATCACTCTGCAGGGACTATATTTCCAGCTCTTTTCTATTAAAGGAATAACTCAGATTGCCCTAGATTCATATTTTCATGCCATGCTCATATTGTTCTAGCTGTACCATGTTCAGGTTGTTCATGCCATGTTGTTCTGATGATCTCATGTTAATTCCTGCTTGACCTGTAATTGCCATGTTGTTGTTTGTCTTGAATGCTTCTGGTTATTGTGAGCTTGCAAGTACATTCAATGTACTGACCTGGCGTGGCATGCCAGTTTGCAGGTCATGCCGGATTTTATTGCTTGTTTGCTATGGATCACTTGTTTGCGAGCTAGGATACGCATTCCAGCCAGAGTCCCAGCAGAGTGGAGTTCATCACCGTTGTCATTGTTTCGCTGCCAATAGTTATTCCGCTGCTTCTAGGTGTTCTGCTGCTTGCATAGAGCAACCGTGACAGGCGTAGCATCGTCGTGCTGATGTAATTCCTCGTTATGTCGGAACCCCTTGTATCCATAAAGATTGTAATAAAGAGCTGATTTGTTCTATGCTAAGTAGTGTCGTATTCCAGAAGACTTCTCCTCGATCTCTGGGCTGGAATACGGGGTGTTTTGGTTTCTCTGAGCCGGGGTGCCATAGTTCTGGACTTGTTTTGCTGCGGTGTTTATTTGCACTGGTCGCCAACTTTGACAACAAGTGTCTGTAATATGCTGCTTTGTTCCCTATATTTGCACTGGTGGCAAACTTTGATGCCCAGTGGATGTAATCTGTGTAATCGTCGTAATATCCTATTGTTAGTTGCTTGCTTATTTATATTCTTAGTCTTATTTATTAGTTTGCTTGTAGTTCTGTAGTTCTTTTTCCTTGGTTTCCTAGTGGCCGCAATAAAAATGGTCCGGATATGGGCCATTGTAACCATGGCCCTCCTATAAGCCACAGGATCCATGGTCCTCCTTCGGGCCATAGGATCCAAGGGCCTCCTATGGGCCGTAGGATCCATGGGACTCCTACGGACCTTAGGATCCTTGGGCCTCCTATGGGCCTTAGGATCCATGGGCCTCTTACGGGCTTCAAGATCTATGGACCTATTATGGGCCCCATGATCCATGGGCCATACTGATTATGGACCACTGTTTGAACATGATTTAGCTTGTAAACAAGCCAGAATCTGAACAGTCTATTTACGGGCTCAGGCCATAAAGGGCCATTAATAGGTCGTATACATGACAAGATGAATAAGGGCCAAAGTGTTAACGAGCCACAGATGGGCCAACTGTAACCATGCACCTCATTCGGCCCATTGGCGGAATAGGCCAGTAATGGACCACAAGTAGTCGAAGGCCTGAAATGAGCCCGAGTATATAAGGACCTTAGAAGGACAAAAGATAACACAGGCTGGAAACGGCCCGACAGAATCATGGGTCGTTAATGGGTATAAAGCAAGTTACTTTATATTATGGGCCAAAGTCACCACGGGCTGTTAAAAGGCCTAAAGGAACAAAAGGCCTCCTATGGGCCGAAACACACCATGGGCCATTTATGGGCCAAAAGTGAGAATGGGCCCGAATTATATTGGACTGTCCACAAGAAGCTAATGGGCCGAATTCGAAAAGGCCATAACGGCCCATAAATATACGCCCATAGGCTGTTAACAGGCTTTCGATGGTCTGACTCGTTAACTTTTGACCAAGTCAAACGTGCCGGCCTTTTTAACCAAAATGGGCCACTGTTGGGCAAGGCCACGTGTCGACGTATCATAGGCGTGTTCTGTCCATTGTAGGGATGACATATGTCCCAACATTGAGCTAACACGTGGAATCACCCGGTGAATGAAAATTTTACATGTGGAAAATCCCCATTGGTTCGAGCTGCTAACGGGTTATCGGATCCAAACCGGAACTCGATAGCTTAATGGTGACCCATTATGGTGGATGCCACGTGTCGATTACCCTTGACGAAAGCACTTCCAAGACACACCATTTTTCGTCATCGAAGTGGACACTTCCATGATGATAATTTTGGTATTGTCATGGACCAGTTCTATAACATCACATGTATGACTATCTTGATTTTGTCATAAAATCATCGTGGATGTAAATGCATGACAGAAAATATGAACTACTGTGACAAACACATATCATCACGGAAGTGGGTTTTTTTATAGTGATAGGAGGTTCGAGCCTATTCAGGAAATGAAAATTTTGCACAAAGGAATTCGTAAAGATGTGTTGTTGGTCATAGTCGTCGAAGTTGGTGAATCCGGCATTAGCAATGAATTGCACGAACTCTTGGTAGAATTTGGCTTCGCTCATGAAGGCATTGTGCGGCCATTCGCACGGCCGGACCTCCGTCCTATGCTGAATGTTGAGGTCGATGTCTGAGGAGTCCCCTAGGACTCCCTTGGCGCTCCGCTTCGATAACGACACAGTGGCACCGAAGATGGCCACAAAGCGCGTGGTGGAGGCGCCACTGGCACGTGGCAAGGTTGCCGCCAAGAAGGCACGTCGAGCCCTCCCGTCCGTTGCACCGAGGCGGGCCATCCTGATGGCCATCGGGTAAGTGCGACTTGCTGGTCTTTGTTTCCTACTTAATTGCAGCTTTCTTATGTTGTCTTCATGATGCGCAGGTCGACCCTCGAGCTGGTGCTGGCGTCTATGGCAGTCGTGTCCGGCTATGAGGTCTCCTTCAGGAAGATCTGGAGCAGCGCCATCGACCGCGTGGAGAGCCAGCCCGAGGAAGACCTTGGCCTAGACCCGGCGGACACGGAGCACGTCACCTGGCGAGACCAGAATACGACCGAGAGGGAGTTGGCAGTGGCCGAGAGGGCAGCGGGGGAGGCCTCAGCCTGGTGTGGAAGAGGTCCGCTGAGGCGAGGGAGAGGACCAGCATGGACCGGGCCTGGCCGAAGTGGGCTGAGGGCGCGGCGTCGGCCGTCACCATCGTCGAGCCAGTGACGGACTAGGGGCGCGACCCGGACGAGCGGATGGAGGCGGCCAACGATGTGTAGGACCTTGAAGTATGTCTAGAGGGGGGTGATTAGACTACTTGACCAATTAAAAACTTAACCTTTTCCCAATTTGAGAGTTTGGCAGATTTTATCTATCTTTGGACAAGTCAAGCAATCATCACACAATTCAAGCAAGCATGCAAAGAGTATATGAGCAGCGGAAATTAAAGCATGCAACTTGCAAGAAAGTAAAGGGAAGGGTTTGGAGGATTCAAACGCAATTGAAGACATGGATGTTTTTGTCGTGGTTCCGATAGGTGGTGCTATCGTACATCCACGTTGATGGAGACTTCAACCCACGAAGGGTAATGGTTGCGTGAGTCCACGGAGGGCTCCACCCATGAAGGGTCCATGAAGAAGCAACCTTGTCTATCCCACCATGGCCGTCGCCCATGAAGGACTTGCCTCACTAGCGGTAGATCTTCACGAAGTAGGCAATCTCCTTGCCCTTACAAACTCCTTGGTTCATATGAGGATGTGAGAAAGTAGTTGAGGGTATTTGGAGCATATCACTAAGCACTTGAAGCAAGAGGCTCATTAAGCAACACCTCATCCCTCCTTGATAGTATTGGCTTTTCCTATGGACTCAATGTGATCTTGGATCACTAAAGTGTAAAATGAAGAGTCTTGAGCTTTTGAGCTTGAGCCAATCCTTTGTCCTTGATATTTTGAGGGATCCACTTTCATCATCCATTGCCATGCCATTCATTGAGCTTTCCTAAAATAATAGACTTGGAATAGCATTAGCTCAATGAGCTATATGTTGTTATGAATTACCAAAACCACCTACGGATAGTTGCACTTTCAATCTCCCCCTTTTTGGTAATTGATGACAACATATAGATCAAAGCTTCGACAAATGATAATAAGATTGAAAAACATCGTCGCTTTGAGAAGTATGTGATAAGCAAGAGCTCCCCCTAAATTTGTGCATAGTTTGAGATTTGCTTTGGACTGCAAATGCACAAGGAATTACGCTCATGGGTTACTCTTCCATGTCACATACATCTTGGTGGAGCGCTCAAAATAATAAAGATTGAATACATGCACTCATCACCAAGCAAAGTGAATGATCATATAAGGATAAGATATGATAATATCATCAAACAGGCATAAGTGTAGCTTATGATCAAACACATGATCATCAATGTCTCACAGGTAATAGCATAGTATCTCAAGCAATCAAAAGCAAACAAAGTTTAACCACCAAAGCAAGAGAGAACAAAAGCAACACTCTCTCTCTCAAGCCTATGATCTATACATTTTTCGCCCCCTTTGGCAACAAGTTACCAAAAAGTTCATAGAAAATGCATAGTGCTAGATCGACTCTCAGGCTTGATCTTCAGGTGGTGGTGTAGAGATGGCTCCTTGGACGAAGGCTTCAGTTGATGTGGATGGAGCTGGAGGAGTTGGTGCTGGAGCTAGTTGCACTGGAGCTGTAGGTGCTGTAGCTGGAGCAGATGATGTGGCTCTAGTGTCTGTTACAGGCACTGCAGCTGACCTCTGAGCTCTAGGCACTCTGGCAAATGCATCAGTGGTTGTCTTTCCCTTCCTCTCCTGCATGTCATCCTGGAGCTACTCCACAACTAACTGAATCTCAGTTACTTTGACATCTAGATCATAGAATTTTTGTTCCATGATTCTTTCCAGGCTCTCCTGATTCTGAGTTAGGGTGGCCAACCCCTTCTCAATCCTCAATGTTGATGCTATCAAGTAACCAAGCTGCTCCTGCTTGTTCTTCAAAAAGTACTCAGATGCCTCCTCTTGAGTTGGCATCTTGGCAGCCTTCTCTTTCTTTGCTTTCTCCTTCTTCTCTTGAGCTTGCACTGATGATGGTTCATTCTCATTCATTACAACTTGATTGTCCTCAAAGTCTGGATAGAGAGCAAAATGTTCCTTATCCAACAGATATTTTCCTGTGCCCATCTTTGAGTTAATAAACTCCTGAATCTATGGGGCATATCCACAACTTTTCTTCTGGTCTGCTGCAGTCCTCTTAATTGTCTCAACCATAAGGCTCATGACCTTGAATTTCTGTGGCACATCAAACAAATGCAGCATGTTGATAGCATGCCCTCTAATCATGTTGTGGTCACCTGACTTGGGCAATAGAGTGTGCCTTAGGATCCAGTTGATTGTTGGCAGCCCTAACAGAAGAAAGTGGACTGACCCAAACTTGAAAGTCTCAAGAGCTTTGTTTGGGATCTCCTTGTACATATGAGCCATGGAATTGTGATCCATCTTCTTCTCGGCATAGACATCCAAGTCATCTTCACTCTCTTTTGGGGCATTGATCAGATTTGCCCATTCCTCAACGGTTGACTGGTACCTTGTACCTTCAGACATCCAAACTATCCTCCCATCTGGATAGAAGTGTGTTGTGGAGTAGATTGCATAATGAGTTCATCATTCTAGTTGGTGAGCTTCTGCCCAACAAAATCTGCAACTCTACAAGCAACAAAACTATCTTGCACTCCAGGATAGTGTTCCTCATTTTCCTTCATGTATGTCCAGTCGACCCACCGCATATCACACACTATGGGCTTCTTGTCCAACAAGATTGTCTCATAGAAGTCCTGCTATTCCTTTGTATGGAGCCTGTAATCAACAGCAGTCCTTCTCCTGGTGGCATATGGATCGGTCATTCTCCATAGCCTCAACCCTGAGTCTCTTCTGATATTCATGTCTTCAGCCACAGGATGAGCATCATTGTGGTCTGGAATCTTGGGCTTGAGATTCCTCGGGACTTGTCCTTCTTCATCTTCTTCATCAGCAACTTCAGGCACTGGGGCCTTGTTCTTCTCAGCAGCTGGAATACTCCCGGTATTCCTCTTTGGTGCAAGCTTGGGCTTGGGGGCAGCTTTGGGTGCTTCCTTGGGCTTTGATGTTGCAGCCCCTGACTTTATAGCATCACCCATTAGCTTTTGTGCCTTGGGTGCTGGTGCAGCAACCTCTTCTTCCTCTTCCAACATGGAAGGTTGACCAACAACTCTAGCCATGGTCTTTTTGACCCTTTCCTTCCTTTTCTTTCCTTCTACAGCTGGCTCTTTGGGTTGGGATTCCAAAGATGCTTTAGTGGAGGCTCTGGCTTTAGACATGGGAGTCCTCTTAGCAGGAACCTTGATCTTCATGCCAGGCTTGATGGTTGCAGCTGTGCCATACTCCTTTTTGAGCACTACCTTTTTGGAAGTAGCCTCGTCCTCTTCTATCGTATAATCCTCATCCTCAGATTCTGAGGTTCTCTTCTTCCTTGTCCTGGTGGCAGCTTTAGGCAGATTGCTTGGGGTGCTCCTGCTGCCATCATCTGAAGTGCTAGAGGGACTAGGGCCCTCACTCATGTGATTGTGCTCTTCTGACCTGTTCTGACTATCACTTTGGTCTGACATGCTGCAAATCACTGATTGCTGACCCTGTGAATAGTTATAGATGAGATAGAATGGATGAGCATCACAAAATGCAGAGATTTTTGCAAAAGAATGATTCAAAAATTCAGTTTTAGTTTTCCACAGAAAGCATTTCAGATCAACCGATTTTCAAACTTGGTGATACCGAAGCAGTTTTGGAACCTAAACTGATGAACTCGGTAGGACCGAGTCATAGTTTGGTGGCACCAAGACTGCTATGGTTTCACAAAGTTCTAAAATTGGTCACACCGATTAGCAATTCTCAGTCAGACCGAGAGTTACTAGTGCAATGGCGTTAGCCAAATTGGTGGGACCGAGTTTTTCAACTCGGTGGGTCCAAGATGATTTCGGCGGAAACCTAACCCTAAATTTTCAAATCGCATCTAATCTAAGGATTGTATTGATTGGATAGGAGTGTTTCAATCGTGGCAAGAATCATAATGAACACAATGTGCTAGGAATCAGACGATGATAGCACTGTGATCGAGTCCATACCCTAGCTTGGCGATGAACTCGCTACGGAGGCAACGGCGGGGGTGAATTCCGTTGACGGCAGTGGAGACCAGCGACAGGAGGTGGCTGGCGACAAGGAGACGATCCGGAGACCCTGGAGGCAGAGCGAGCTATTGCGCGGGCGAAGAGGTTCGGAGAAATTTCCAAATTTATGCCCGTGAGTATATATAGCCCGACCCTGTCGGTGTGACCGAGTGGAACAACTCGGTGGCACCAAGATGCATAACTGTACACAGTTACAGCAACTCGGTGTGACCAAAAACTTCAAGTCGGTTGCACCGAGATTGAAAACCTAGATCGACTTCGTGATCTCGGTAGGACCGAAATGGAGGAATCGGTCAGACAGAGAATCACAAAGAAGTTTTGGAAGTTTAAGTCTATGAAGAATTGGGGCCTCCAAGTGCTCCTCACACAGAGTGGTTCGAATCTGACTTGATCAAATTTTGTGATGTAGCATGAATAGAGTTTGAGACGAGAAAAAGCATAGATAGCTAGAGAAGGTTCTTAGGCATTCTTGTCCATCCACTTGGCAAAAGAAGAAGAAGCCAAACAATCAAAGCAAAAAGTGGATGTCCTCGAATGAGTAAAATATGCAACCAACATGCTCACACAATAAGATGGCAAATGAAATATGTGGCAAAGCATGCACAACCAATTCTAGCATCTATCAAACAATTGGCTATGACTAGGTCATCTATATATGAGTATATTGACTTAGGAGTCAAATGAGAACATTTGATCATAGGTCATACTCATCATTTAAGCTCAAGTGGGGTTACCACTTTTACATAATGCATTGATGTGTTCACACCATTAGAGTTGCTTTGACTCAATTCTTAGAGTTAAGCTCCCCCTAGATGTGAGATTCCCTTTTAGAGGGATGAACTAACCTTGGGTTTTGTCGATGATGACTTCATGTAGGTGTTGAAGATGTGGGTGCTCAATGTTGATGTAGATCATTTGGAGCAATCCTTTGGAGTGAGTTGCACTTTCAACATACCTACATGGGTTAGTCCCACAAGGAACAAACAAGAGTATCCATAGATATAGAGTGATGCACACACAAGATTATCTCCATGAAATCATTAGGTTACCTTGTCCCTTGCCTTACCAACATGAGGGTTTGTGACTCCTTGAACTAGTGCAAGATGTGCAAGTTGATTGCACTTGTCCTTGCCATAATGATATGAGTGAATAATGTTGGCAGAGTCACCCTCAAGAACTCTCTAGTTCTTCTTCTTCGGGATCCACATCATCTTGATGGGAATCCTTGGAGTTGTAGTCGTACTTGATGAAGTGGAACTTGAAGTAGTCTTGGGAACCCACTTGACCGAGGCCTTAGGTGCTTCTTCAAATGCATCAATCTCCTCTTGAAGCTTGTCCTTGCCTTTGTTCTTGTGGTCTTGTGGTGGAAGATCATCTTGTGCTTGTGTTCCCTTGAAGGAAGTAGGATCATACTTCTCTTGTTGAGGAACAAACTTCGTACAATTCCTCGAATTGCTTACTCCCGGCAAGGCTCTTTCGGTGCCTTCCTTGCTTGCGTACAATTTCCTCGAATTGCTTACTCCCGGCAAGGCTCTTGTAAACACCTTTCTCTATAATTCCCTTCAATAAGCTATTTTCTTGCTCAAGTGTAACTTGGCTAAGAGAATCATTAGTGGAATCAAGAGAACTACTAGAAGCAACAATATTGGATTTGGCATTATTATTGTTACTACTAGAGGAAGGATCTTTCTTGTACTTGTTACTAGACTTGACTTAAGGCATGTAAGTAGATAAGAGTAAACGCTTAGCAATGTAAGAAGAACTTTTCTTACGGAGATCATCATTGATTGCTTTTAAGAACTCATGCTCTTACTCAAGATTGAGCTTTTCAAAGCGTAACTTCTCATGAGCCCTTAAAAGTTCTCGATGATCTTCGAAGATAGTTTCATGAGCTAACTTAAGAGTGTTTAGTTCTTTAGTTAGAAGCTCAATCTTCTCCTTATCGTTGTCATTCGTTTTATCTTGATTAGCATGATTAATTGACGTTTCATCATAGTATTCATCACTAGAGTTGTCAACAAGTAAATCATCATCACCTAGCAAGTCATCTTCATCACTATTGAAATCAACATACTCGAGATGTGTTACCTTTGGTCCTTTGGCCATGAAGCATCTTCCAATTCCTTCATTTGGTGAGTCAAATATGTCATAGGAGTTGGTTGACATGAGTGCTAGACCAGCAACACCTTCATCTTGAGTATATTCGGAGTCGGAGTGATAACTTCTCTCAGAGTGATTGTCGGAGTCGGAGCCGGATACCCATTCACCAACATGAGCTTGATGTCTTTGTTTTGTATAGCTCCTTGATGACTTGTCCTTCCTTTCCGGATCCTTGTTTCTCCGTGAGGGTCTTCGTTCATAACGATCATCTCTACTCCTCCTCTCTCTTGGTGATGATTCTTCTCTTTTGCTTCTTCTTTTTGGAGAATCTTCTCTTCTTTTGTAGCGTGTCGTACACTCATTGGAATAGTGTCGGGTCTCCCACAATTGTAGCAATTGCGCTCTCGACTAGAAGATCTTTTGTCATTGTAGGACCTTGACTTAGAGCTTCTTTCCTTGCTTCTACTCTTGTAGAACTTGTTGAAGTTCTTCACCATTAAGCTCAATTCTTCATTGAAGGTTTGTTTCTCACTTGATGATGTGGGGGCTTCACATGAGGCTTTATAAGCACCACTTGACTTGTTGTGAAGTTCCTCCTTATCCTTGAGTGACATCTCATGAGCAACAATTCTTCCAATGACTTCCGTTGGCTTGAGATCCTTGTAGTTTGGAATCATTTGGATCAATGTGCACACGGTATCATACTTTCCATCCAATGCTCTTAGGATCTTCTTGATGATGAATCTGTCGGTCATCTCTTCACTCCCTAAGCCGGCAATCTCATTTGTGATAAGAGCAAGCCTAGAGTACATTTCAGCGACACCTTCACCATCCTTCATTTTGAACTTGTCAAGCTGACTTTGGAGCACATCCAGCTTGGATTCCTTGACGGAGTCGGTACCTTCATGCATATCAATCAAAGTATCCCAAATTTCCTTTGCATTCCCAAGGCGGTTGATTTTGTTGAATTCTTCGGGGCACAATCCGTTGAAGATGATATCACAAGCTTGAGCGTTGTATTGCAACATCTTCAATTCATCTGCATTAGCTTCATGGTTCGGCTCTCTCCCGTCAAAGAATTCACCTTGCAAGCCAATACAAATAATTGCCCAAACGGTTGGGTTATGTCCGAGAATATGCATTTTCATCTTATGTATCCAACTAGCAAAATTAGTACCATCAAAGTAAGGACCTCTATGGTGATAATTTCCCTCGCTAGACGCCATACTCTCCTAGGTTGTGAAACCAAGGCTATGACCACCAAAAGCTATGGAAATCAAAGCAAATGGAGAACAAGGCTCTGATACCACTTGTAGGACCTTGAAGTATGTCTAGAGGGGGGTTATTAGACTACTTGACCAATTAAAAACTTAACCTTTTCCCAATTTTAGAGTTTGGCAGATTTTAGCTATCTTTGGACAAGTCAAGCAATCATCACACAATTCAAGCAAGCATGCAAAGAGTATATGAGGAGCGGAAATTAAAGCATGCAACTTGCAAGAAAGTAAAGGGAAGGGTTTGGAGGATTCAAACGCAATTGGAGACACGGATGTTTTTGTCGTGGTTCCGATAGGTGGTGCTATTGTACATCCATGTTGATGGAGACTTCAACCCACGAAGGGTAACGGTTGTGCGAGTCCACGGAAGGCTCCACCCACGAAGGGTCCACGAAGAAGCAACCTTGTCTATCCCACCATGGCCGTCGCCCACGAAGGACTTGCCTCACTAGCGGTAGATCTTCACAAAGTAGGCGATCTCCTTGCCCTTACAAACTCCTTGGTTCAACTCCACAATCTTGTCGGAGGCTCCCAAGTGATACCTAGCCAATCTAGGAGACACCACTCTCCAAGAAGTAACAAATGGTGCGTTGATGATGAACTCCTTGCTCTTGTGCTTCAAATGATAGTCTCCCCAACACTCAACTCTCTCTCATAAAACTTGGATCTGGTTGAAAGAAGATTTGAGTGGAAAGCAACTTGGGGAAGGCTAGAGATCAAGATTCATACGGTAGGAATGGAATATCTTGGCCTCAACACATGAGTAGGTGGTTCTCTCTCACAAATGGTAAGTTAGAAGTGTAGGTTTGTTCTGATGGCTCTCTCCACGGATGAAGAGGAGGTGGAGGAGTATATATAGCCTCCACACAAAATATAACCGTTACACACAATTTACCAAACTCGGTGGGACTGATTCAACAGACTCGGTCGGACCGATTTAGTAAACCTAGTGACCGTTAGGATTTTTGGTGGGACCGACATGCAACTCAGTAGGACCGATATGGTTAGGGTTAGGGCATAACGTAATATCGGTAAGACCGATTACACAAACTCGGTGAGACCGATTTTGGTAATAAGCTTTCCAGAGAGTTGGTCAGGTAAACTCGGTGGGACCGATTCGCTCATTTCGGTGAGACCAAAATGTTACAAAAGGGAAACAGAGAGTTTACATTGCAATCTTGGTGGGACCGATCGCTCACTTCGGTTAGACCGAAATGTTACGAAGGGAAACAGAGAGATTACAATCCCATCTCGGTGAGACCGAGATCCCTATCGGTGAGACCGATTTGCCTAGGGTTTGTGGCAGTGGCTATGACATTTGAACTCGGTGGCGCCGGATAGAAATAATCGGTGTGACCGATTTTGACTTTGGGTTTAGGTCATATGAGGATGTGAGAAAGTAGTTGAGGGTATTTGGAGCATATCACTAAGCACTTGAAGCAAGAGGCTCATTAAGCAACACCTCATCCCTCCTTGATAGTATTGGCTTTTCCTATAGACTCAATGTGATCTTGGATCACTAAAATGTAAAATGAAGAGTCTTGAGCTTTTCAGCTTGAGCCAATCCTTTGTCCTTGATATTTTGAGGGATCCACTTTCATCATCCATTGCCATGCCATTCATTGAGCTTTCCTGAAATAATAGACTTGGAATAGCATTAGCTCAATGAGCTATATGTTGTTATGAATTACCAAAACCACCTAGGGATAGTTGCACTTTCATGATGAGTCGGACAATGCCGAGGAGATCGTCGTGGACACTCTGCCCCGAAATGACCCGGTGGGCCGGAACGAGGCCGGAGGAGGAGGACGTGGGAGAATGCCGCCCCAGACGATGCGCCACGGGTGATGCTAGCCAGCATGTCGGGATCGAAGCCGGCCATGGAGATGCCAGCAGGCGGCAGCTGATAATCCCCAAGTGCAGGAAATCATCATAGCAATTTCCAAAAGTGGAAGTGATAAGTATGGAGTGTCGAACCCACAAGGAGCTAAAGGTAAGATCAATATTCTCTCAAGTCCTATCTGCCACTGATATGACTCTATGTACACCGAACATTTGTTTCCAACTAGATGAGAGAAATAAAAGTACGTTGTGGGTATGAAGAGGATAACTTTGCATGATATCGGAGAGCTAAAATATAAAAGTAGGTGTTGTTATCATAAAGTTAGAATATATTACTAAATATTATAAATAGCGAGTGTGGAATAATGATGGATCGGTGTGCGGAATTATCCTAGGCAATTGTTAACAAGACCGGTAGTCGTCATTGCAATTTCATATGAGGGAGAGGCATAAGCTAACATACTTTCTCTTCTTGGATCATATGCACTTATGATTGGAACTCTAGCAAGCATCCGCAACTACTAAGAATCATTAAGGTAAAACCCAACCATAGCATTAAAGCATCAAGTCCCCTTTATCCCATACGCCACAACCCCCTTACTCGGGTTTATGCTTCTGTCACTCAAACAACACACTATAAGAGAATCATGAACGTATTGCAACACCCTACAGCGGGAATCCCTCACGCTTGCGTGACACGGAGGGCACAATAGGACAGCACCAAAATAAACCCGGGCTATCGACGAGGTAGGGGGCGCGTCCCAGGCCCCCCTCCCCTGCCCCCACCCTCGTGGGCAGCCCGGGACTCTTCTGGCCCAACTCTTGCACTCCAGGGGCTTCTTTGGGTCCATAAAAATTCATCAAAAATTGGCACGTCAATTGGACTCTGTTTGGTATTCCTTTTCTGTAGAACTCAAAAACAAGGAGAAAACAGAAACTGGCACTGGGCTCTAGGTTAATAGGTTAGTCCCAAAAATCATATAAAATAGCATATAAATGCATATAAAACATCCTAGATGGATAATATAATAGCATGAATACTTCATAAATTATAGATACGTTGGAGACGTATCGGCATCCCCAAGCTTAATTCATGCTCGTCCTCGAGTAGGTAAATGATAAAAGAAATAATTTATGAAGTGTGAATGCTAGCATGTGCACAAGTTTGATCAATGATAATTTCAATCACCTTTTCTAGCATCATTATATGTCATAACAGTAGCTCATCTCATAAAACTTTTCATGATCAAGTAACAAGCTATTCACATGTTAAAGTATAGATCATAAACTTTCTTGAAAACTAACAAACAGTGCTCTTAGTCATCAAACAATTGCAATTCATCTTATTTTTAGGAAGGGTCTATGTAAGAGCTTTGATTTAGCAAATCCCACATAATCAACTATCATATAGTCTTTCACAATTGCTAACACTCATGTGATATTTATGGGTTCAAAGTTTTAATCGGACACAGAGAAAGATAGGGGCTTATAGTTTTGCCTCCCAACCTTTTACCTCAAGGGTAATGTCAACACTAATACTTTATGAAAACCTACATCCAAGAGGATAATATATCCAGATCGCTCCAACACAAAGTGCTTGCCAAAGGAAAAAGTGTAAAAAGGAAAAGTGATGATCACCATGACTCTTGTATAACGGTAGAAGATAAAAGTAAAAGATAGGCCCTTCGCAGAGGGAAGAAGAGGTTGTCATGTGATTTTAAGGTTGGATGCACAAAATCTTAATGCAAAAGAATGTCACTTTATATTGCCTCTTGTGATAGAGACCTTTATTATGCAGTCTATCGCTTTTATTTCTTCCCTATCACAAGTTCGTATAAAGCTTATTTTGTTCGCACTAATAGATCATACATATTTAGAGAGCAGTTTTTATTCCATGCACCGATGACAACTTACTTGAAGGAACTTACTCAATCCATAGGTAGGTATGGTGGACTCTCATGGCAGAACTAGTTTAAGGGATGTTTGGAAGCACAAGTAGTATTTCTACTTGGTGCAAAGAATTTGGCTAGCATGAGAGGGAAAGGCAAGCTCAACAATTTGGATGATCCAAGACAATATACTTTATTTCGGATATAAGAAAACATAACCCATTACGTTGTCTTCCTTGTCCAACGTCAACCTTTTAGCATGTCATATTTTAATGAGTGCTCACAATTACAAAAGATGTCCAAGATAGTATATTTATGTGTGAAATCTCTCTTCCTTCAATAGTCTTTCATGAATTGTTCAAGTGACTGATTCTGCGCTTGCTAACCTTCAATAAGTTTACTACCTATACTTATTGCGTATGAAGTCATTACTCCGCATGGTGTAAGCATATGAAACATATATAAATTCTGATTTATGATATTCAATTCATTCAACCATTTACTCATAGGATATACATGAACCATGTGAGCAAATGACAAACTACTCCAAAAGATATAAGTGAAGAACACTGAGTAGTAAAGTAATTAACTAGACATGGGAGGATTCTTTTTTTTCAAGATTTCAGATCCAATGATTTTATTCAAACAGCAAGTGAAATTGAAAATACGCTCCAAGCAAAACAGATATCATGTGACGAATAAAAATATATCTCCAAGTAAAGTATACCGATAGTTTTGAAGACGAAAGAGGGGATGACTTCCGGGGCATCCCCAAGCTTAGGCGCTTGAGTATTACTTGAATATTACCTTGGGGTGCCTCGGGCATCCCCAAGCTTAGGGTCTTTCCACTCCTTATTCTCCTCATATCAATATCTCACCCAAAGCTTGAAAACTTCAATCACACAAAACTTAGTGGAACTTCATGAGATAGGTTAGTATGATAAAGAGCAAACCATTCACTTTGGTACTGTCAAAGACAAGGTTCATGATTGTTCTCACACAATTCCTACTGTACCATATCATTTCTACAATTTATATTGAGAAATATAAGCCATAAAAACTAAAAAACAAGCAAACTATGCATTGAAAACAGAATCTGTCAGAAACAGAACAGTCTGTAATGATCTGAACAACAACCATACTTATGATACTCCAAAAATTATGAAATAAATTGGTGGAAGTGAGGAATTTGTCTATTAATCTTCTGCAAAAATAATCATCTCAAAATCTCTCTTCTGTAAAAAATGACAGCTAATCTTGTGAGCGCAAAGTTTCTGTTTTTTACAGCAAGATCACATTAACTTTCATCCAAGTCTTCCCAAAGGTCTTACTTGGCAATTTATTGAAACAAAAGCTATAAAACATGATTACTACAGTATCTTAATCATGTAAAAACACAAAGACAGCAAGGGTAGATATTGGATTGTTTCCCAACAAGCGCTTTTCTTTAATGCCTTTTAGCTAGGCACGATGATTTCAATGATGCTCACATAAAAGAAAAGAATTGAAACATAGAGAGAGCATCATGAAGAATATGACTAGCACATTTAAATCTAACCCACTTCCTATGCCTAGGGATTTTGTGAGCACATAATTTATAGGAACAAGAATCAACTAGCATAGGAACGCAAAACAAGTATAACTTTAAAACTTTAAGCACATAGAGAGGAAACTTGGTATTGTTGCAACTCCTACAAGCATAATTACTCCCTCATAATAATTTTCAGTAGCATCATGAATGAATTCAACAATATAACCATCACATAAAGCATAAATTACTATCTCATAATAATTTTCAGTAAAATCACGTGCTACAGCCAAAGTTTCTGTTTTTGTTCTGCACATAGTAAACAAGCAATCTAATCATCCTAAAACCAAACCTTGGCAAATTATTTTTATAATACAATGGATATATACAAGGGTATAATTATTTACAGAGAAACTTCCATGAAATAATTCTACATTGTTTCCGTGAGCATGAACACAAGTGCTCAAGGTCGACCCTCACTTCTTCAATGCATAACTTTCCAATCACTTCTCTTTTTGAAAAACCTTATTAGGCATGAGAGGCAAGTAATTTTTTTTGTATTTTCATTCTTTAAATTTTTTTTTGTATGTTTCACCCACAACTAAACAGAAACAAAAAGGACAAACAAAATCTACTTAGTGAAGAAAGCAAACAAGCACACACGAGAATATCAACCCCACGCTATTGCTCCCCGGCAACAGTGCCAGAAAAGAGCTTGATAATCCCCAAGTGCAGGGAATCATCGTAGCAGTTTCCAAAAGTGGAAGTGATAAGTATGGAGTGTCAAACCCACAAGGAGCTAAAGGTAAGATCAATATTCTCTCAAGTCCTATCTACCACTAATACGACTCTACGTACACCGAACGTTTGCTTCCAACTAGATGCGAGAAATAAAACTACGTTGTGGGTATGAAGAGGATAACTTTGCATGATATCGAAGAGCTAAAATATAAAAGTAGGTGTTGTTATCATAAAGTTAGAATATATTACTAAATATTATAAATAGCGAGTGTGGAATAATGTTGGATCGGTGTGCGGAATTATCCTAGGCAATTGTTAACAAGACCTGTAGTCGTCATTGCAACTTCATATGAGGGAGAGGCATAAGCTAACATACTTTCTCTTCTTGGATCATATGCACTTATGATTGGAACTCTAGCAAGCATCCGCAACTACTAAAGATCATTAAGGTAAAACCCAACCATAGCATTAAAGCATCAAGTCCCCTTTATCCCATACGCCACAACCCCCTTACTCGGGTTTATGCTTCTGTCACTCAAGCAACACACTATAAGAGAATCATGAACATATTGCAACACCCTAAAGCGGGAATCCCTCACGCTTGCGCCATACGGAGGGCACAATAGGACAGCACCAAAATAAAACATACAACTCGTACCAATCTAGATCATCAATCAACCCAAAGACAAAAGATATCTACTCAAAACATCATAGGATGGCAACACATCATTGGATCATAATATGTGGCATAAAGCACCATGTTCAAGTAGGGATTACAGCAGGGTGCGGGAGAGTGGACCGCGTAAAAGAGATGAGGATGGTGATGATGGTGGTGATCTTGATGAAGACGATCACCGCGGCGATGATTCCCCTCTCGATGGCACTCTGGCACCAACGAGAGAGAGGAGGAGAGGTCCTCCCCCTTGTGCTTCCTCCTCCATGGCCTCCCCCCTGGACGGGGAGAGGTTCTCCCTATAGTCCTTGACCTTCATGGCGATGATGGCCCTTCTGGGATCCTCCTCCATGGCCTCTGGTCATGATGGCCCCCTCCGGCAGGGTGCCAGAGAGGGCCTAGATTGATTTCTCGTGGATACAGAGGCTTGCGGTGGCGGAACTTCCGATCTAGGTTATTTCCCTAAGGTTTCTGTATTTATAGGAGAGGTTGGCGTTGATTTCAAGTTAGGGGGGTCTCCGGGCTGTCGACAAGGCAGGGGGGCGCGCCCCGGGGGGTGGGCGCGCCCCCACCGTCGTGGGCAGCCCGATACTCTTCTGGACCAACTCTTGCACTCCATGGGCTTCTTTTGGTCCATAAAAATTCATCAAAAAATGGCACGTCAATTGGACTCTGTTTGGTATTCCTTTTCTATAAAACTCAAAAACAAGGAGAAAACAGAAACTGGCACTGGGCTCTAGGTTAATAGGTTAGTCCCAAAAATCATATAAAATTGCATATAAATGCATATAAAACATCCTAGATGGATAATATAATAGCATGAGTACTTCATAAATTGTAGATACGTTGGAGACGTATCAGCAGCAGCACCCTCGTGGTTGTGCTGCCATAGGCCACCATGGCCACAGGGCGAGCGCCGGGAAGCGGCCTTGCTGCTGGGTCACAGCAACCTTGGCGTGTGCCTGTGAAGTCGTGGTTGGGACGCACGCCCAGGAGGATGCGGCGATGGACGTCGTGCACTAGCAGCTCCGGGGGTGCGAGGGCCATCTGCAAGCCTTTGTCCAAAGCGAGATGGAGCAGACGCGGGACCTAGAGCACGCCGTTGCAGTAAACTTTTTCCTTTGGCTTGGTTTGCGGCCGATTAGTGGAGGTGCGTCGGCGCACCCACTAGGTGTAGCCCCTGAGACCCACGCCGGCTGCGAAGCAGCCAGGTCGGGTCTTATATGCATTTGTGCTTTCTGCTGACACTTATTCGCCCATAGCATCTAGAGGGCGTGCAAGTCGGTACGCACATATCACGCAGCCACGGCGCAACTCGCCGACAAGGAGGAGGCGCTTCGCCTAGCCCAAGGTATGGCTTGCATGTGCGCACCCACTGGGTGTAGCCCCCGAGATTCGGTCGACTGCAAAGCAGCCAGGTTGAATCTTAAGGCATTTTTCTTCCTTCTGGCATCTGACTTGAGGTTTTGACCTACAACCGCCATGGACGAGGTGCCGGACTTTCGAACCCGGCTAGTTGAAGTCGGCCATCAGCGCGACCAAGCCGCCACCAACAGCAACCAGCTTCAGGCTAAGGTGCATCGGCTCCACGTGTGGCGAGTCTCTAGGGCCCGTGCTAGCGCGGACTTGGCTCTACGCTTCGCCATGTCTTGGTACCCGGCCCTGGACCTGGACCAATTGGTAGCTCAGCGAGCCGGCGCGGAGGCCGACTTGGAGGTGCGGGCGCGCCAGATAGCCGGACGAGCCAGTTACCTCGTCTCATTTACGGCACATAATAAGTTCAATGCGGAGAAGACGGAGGATGGCGAAGAGCTTCTGCCTGACGACTTCGGCCTAGAGCTCGACGACCCGGATGACAGCTCCGACGAGACGGATGCCTACGCACACGACAAGGCCACGCTTGGCGACACTGGCATCTCGGTGGACACGGCAGCAGGTGCGGAGGGGCCGGCGTGGCGACCACAACTGGTGCGGAGGAGCCGGCGAGCGTGCAAACTGACGCGGCAACCGCTTGAGGCCGGCCTGTCTTTTTCTTTTGAAGTTTGTTGAGTAGCAGGTCAACCCACTAGGGGTGTAGTGGAATGTAATGAACTCCGGTCATGGGCCTTTTGTTATGTAAACATTTCACGGGCGTTTATGCTTTTGCTTCCCATCCTTAGGCCTTTTCTTGTTGGCCTCTTCTTTGGGCCTCCCTCCCACGAGTCGAACTATCGGGTGCCGGTCTATGACAAGGAGTTCGGCCTTGGGAAGGAATGCGCAATACTTGGGTTTTTCAGACGTTGAGCGCGAGTGAAACACCCACTAGGCCGGCTGGCAGTGGGCGGCGAAGCTGGCCATCGCGCAGTCGGTCGTGCGGTGATTGCCGGGTGGACCAGTCTGGCCAATCTCACTTAGCAAATCTCTGTGTGCTAGTGCATTTGGCCTTACGCTCTTGCCAGCCAGATAGCCAAAGCTGGCATGTGTCCTATGGCGAAGAGGAGGGTAGTGGTGACTCGGACACGTCGAAAATAGACTAAGGGGGACAGCGGGGTGCGGTGAGCCGGCTAGCCCCTAAGCCAGATGAACCGACCCGGAGAGATGGGTGAAATCATAAGGTTGTGCGGGACACAGTACTTGATAGAAAAGGCAGGCCCCGAGTGTCGTTTGGGGGGGTTGTTGTTTTTGTTGAACACAAAAGGTAGCGATACATACATGCATATAGCTAACTGTAAACGGGCAGAGGAGCTCCGTGTTCCAAGGCTGGCTTGTCTCTTTGCCGGCTGTGTCTCTCTTGCGCTTGTTTGGCTTCTATGCATCGATGAGGTAGTATGCTTTTTTGTCACAGATGGCTTTGCTGATGATGAAGGGGCCCTACCAAGGACAGGTCAGCTTGTGCTAGCCGGCTGTTCGTTGAACAAGCCGGAGCACGAGGTTGCCCTTGCGGAATGCGAGAGGCTTGATCTTCTTGTTGTGGTAGTGGCGCAAGCCTTGCTGGTAAATGGCTGGTCGGCTGAGGGCCCTCTTGCCCAGCCGGCTGAGAAACCGGCTGTGAGAGGCCAAGCAGCAGGTGAACTTCTGGACATCGCGCAGCTGGGTCGGCTTGCGCATGCGCTCAATGGCCTTAATCTTCTCCGGGTTTGCCTCAATACCGATGAGGAAGCCGAGTAGCTGGCCAGCTGGCACGTGAACACGTACTTCTCCGGGGTGAGCTTGGTCTGATACCGGCGCAGGTTGGCAAAAGTTTCCTTGAGGTCGGCCAGGAGCGTGAGGTGCTGCTTAGTCTTCACCATGATGTCATCGATGTAGACGTGGGTGTTGCGGCCGAGTTGCTGCAGCATGCACTTCTGCATGCGGCGCTGGAAGGTGGTGCTGGCATTCTTCAAGCCGAACAACATGGTATTGTAGCAGTATGCCCCAAAGGGCGTGATGAAGGATGTCTTGAGGGCATCGGCCGGGTCCAGCTTGATCTGATGGTAGCCAGAGTAGGTGTCCAAAAAGGACAGGAGCTCGCAGCCGACGGTGGAATCGATCACTTGATCTATCTGTGGCAAAGCAAAAGGATCCTTGGGGCATGCCTTGTTGAGTCTGGTGTAGTCGATGCACATGCGCCAGATATCATTCTTCTTCAGGACGAGGACTAGGTTGGCTAGCCACTCGGGGTGAAACACTTCCATGATAAAGCCGGCTGCGAGTAGCCTGGCGATCTCTTCACTGATGGTTCTTCGCTTCTCCTCAGAAAAGCAGCATAGCGGTTGGCGAACAGGCTTGGCATCCTTTTAGACATGTGGTTTGTGCTCGGCGTACTCCCTCGAACACCCAGCATGTATTTTAGATACCATGCAAAGATATCCTGATTCTCACAGAGGAAGTCGCGAGCTCGTCTTCCTATTTGCTGCTAAGGCGGGTGCCTACAACAACATACTTGCTGCAACTGGGATCGGCCGCGTTGAGCGGGACCTTCTTGGTGTCTGCTACCTCTTGAGCACTGTGTTGGATTTCCCCGAAGAGGAGAGGATGATGCAGCAAAGTAGGGTAAGTATTTCCCACAGTTTTTGAGAACCAAGGTATCAATCCAGTAGGAGACTACGCACAAGTCCCTCGTACCTACACAAAACGATAGCAACTCGCAACCAACGGGATTGGGGGTTGTCAATCCCTTCTCGGTCACTTACGAAAGTGAGATCTGATAGAGATGATAAATAATATTTTTGGTATTTTTGATAGATAGATGCAAAGTGAAAAGTAAAAGGCAAAGTAAAAAACAAAGCAAGTAAATAAAGTGATAGAGATTGATATGATGAGAATAGACCCGGGGGCCATAGGTTTCACTAGTGGCTTCTCTCAAGAGCATAAGTATTCTACGATGGGTGAACAAATTACTATTGAGCAATTGACAGAATTGAGCATAGTTATGAGTATATCTAGGCAATGGTCATGTATATAGGCATCACGTCCAAGACAAGTAGATCGAAACAATCCTGCATCTACTACTATTACTCCACTCATCGACCGCTACCTAGCATGCATCTAGAGTATTAAGTAAAAAACAGAGTAACACCTTAAGCAAGATGACATGATGTAGAGGGATAAATTCATGCAATATGATAAAAAAACCATCTTGTTATCCTCGATGGCAACAATACAATACGTGCCTTGAAACCCTTTCTGTCACTGGGTAAGGACACCGCAAGATTGAACCCAAAGCTAAGCACTTCTCCCATTGCAAGAACTACCAATCTAGTTGGCCAAACCAAAAAGGATAATTCGAAGAGACTTGCAAAGATAACTCAATCATACATAAAAGAATTCAGAGAAGAATCAAATATTTTCCATAGATAATACTGGATCATAAACCCACAATTCATCGATCTCCACAAACACACTGCAAAAAGAAGATTACATCGAATAGATCTCCACGAGAGAGGGGGAGAACATTGTATTGAGATCCAAAAAGAGAGAAGAAGCCATCTAGCTACTAGCTATGGACCCGAAGGTCTGAAGTAAACTACTCACACTTCATCGGAGGGGCTATGGTGTTGATGTAGAAGCCCTTCATGGTGGATACCCCCTCCGGCGGAGCTCCGGAACAGGCCCCAAGATGGGATCTCGTGGATACAGAAGGTTGCGGCGGTGGAATTAGGTTTTTGGCTCCTCCTCTGATCGTTTGGGGATACATAGGTATATATAGGAGGAAGGAGTATGTCGGTGGAGTTTCGAGGGGCCCACGAGGTAGGGGGGCACGCCCAGGGGGGCGCGCCCTCCACCCTCGTGACCGCCTCGTGGCTTTCTTGATGGAGGGTCCAAGTCTCCTGGATCACATTCGGTTGGAAAATCACGTTCCCGAAGGTTTCATTCCGTTTGGACTCCATTTGATATTCCGTTTCTTCGAAACACTGAAATAGGCAAAAAAAAACAGCAATTCTGGGCTGGGTCTCCGGTTAATAGGTTAGTCCCAAAAATAATATAAAAGTGGAAAATAAATCCCAGTATAGTCCAAAATAATAGATAAAGTAGCATGGAGCAATCAAAAATTATAGATACGTTGGGGACGTATCAGGCATCCCCAAGCTTAATTCCTGCTCGTCCTCGAGTAGGTAAATGATAAAAAAGAGAATTTTTGATGCGGAGTGATACTTTGGCATAATTTCAATGTAAAACTTCTTAATTGTGATATGAATATTCTGATCCGAAAGATTCAAGACAAAAGTTCATATTGACACAAAAATAATAATACTTCAAGCATACTAATCAAAGCAATCATGTCTTCTCAAAATAACATGGCAAAAGAAAGTTCATCCCTACAAAATCATATAGTTAGGCTATGCTTCATTTTCGTCACATAAATATGTTCCCAACTTCTATACCCCCGATGACAAGCCAAGCGATTGTTTCATACTTAAATAATCTCAAACTTTTTCAACCTTCACTCAATACATGAGCGTGAGCCATGGACATAGCACTATGGGTGGAATAGAATATGATGGTGGGGATTGTGTGGAGAAGACAAAAAAGGAGAAAGTCTCATGTTGACGAGGCCAATCAACGGGCTATGGAGATGCCCATCAATTGATGTCAACATGAGGAGTAGGGATTGCCATGCAACGGATGCACTAGAGCTATCAATGCTCAATCAAAAGAAAACTAGTGGGTGTGCATCCAACTTGCTTGCTCATGAAGACCTAGGGCATTTGAGGAAGCCCATCGTAGGAATATACAAGACAAGTTCTATAATGAAAAAAATTCCCACTAGTATAAAAAAGACAACTTATGAGACTCACTACATGAAGAACAAGGTGCTACTTTGAAGCACAATATATGAGACTCACTACATGAAGAACAAGGTGCTACTTTGAAGCACAATATATGAGACTCACTACATGAGGAACAAGGTGCTACTTTCAAGCAGAATATATGAGACTCACTACATGTGGAACAAGGTGCTACTTTGAAGCACAAGTGTGGAAAAGAGATAGTACCATTGCCCTTTTCTTTTTTTTCTTTTTTTTGGGCCTTTTTTTTGCCTTTCTCTTTTTTTGGGGGGCAATGCTCTAATAATGATGATCATCACACTTCTATTGATTACAACATAAGGATTACAACTCGAAACTTAGAACAAGATATGACTCTATATGAATGCCTCCGGCGGTGTACTAGGATGGTGCAATGAATCAAGAGTGACATGTATGAAAAATAACGCATGGTGGCTTTGCCACAAATACGATGTCAACTACATGATCATGCAATGGCACTATGACAAAAGTAATGTATGTCATGATGATGATGATGGAAGTTGCATGGCAATAATATCTCGGAGTGGCTATGGAAATGCCATAATAGGTAGGTATGGTGGCTGTTTTGAGGAAGATATAAGGAGGTTTATGGGTGATAGAGCGTATCGTATCACGGGGTTTGGATGCACCGGCGAAGTATGCACCAACTCTCAAGGTGAGAAAGGGCAATGCACGGTACCGAAGAGGCTAGCAAAGGCGGAAAGGTGAGAGTGTGTATAATCCATGGACTCAACATTAGTCAAAAGAACTCATATACTTATTGCAAAAATTTAGAAGTCATCAAAAATCAAGTACTACGCGCATGCTCCTAGGGGGATAGATTGGTAGGAAAAGACCATCACTCGTCCCCGACCGCCACTCATAAGGATGCACAAGCCAGGTACACTTCATGTTTCAAATTTGTTACACAACTTTAACCATACGTGCATTCTACGGGACTTGCAAACTTCAATACAAGTATTTCTCAAATTCATAATCACCCAACTAGCACGACTTTGATATTATCACCTCCATATCTCAAAACAATTATCAAGCATCAAACTTATCTTAGTATTCAATTCACTCAAAAGAAAGTTTCACATATCTTGAATACCAAGTATATTAACATTAAGCAAATTACCATGCTATTAACGACTCTCAAAATAATCTAAGTGAAGCATGAGAGATCAATAGTTTCTTTAAAACAAATCCACCACCATGCTCTAAAAGGTATAAGTGAAGCACTAGAGCAAAAATTATCACGCTCAAAAGATATAAGTGAAGTACTATGAGCAAAACTATCAAGCTCAAAAGATATAAGTGAAGCACATAGAGTATTCTAACAAATTCCAATTCATGTATGGCTCTCTCAAAAGGTGTGTACAGCAAGGATGATTGTGGTAGACTAACAAGCAAAGACACAAATAATACAAGACGCTCCAAGCAAAACACATATCATGTGGTGAATAAAAATATAGCTCCAAGTAAATTACCGATGGAAGTGGACGAAAGAGGGATGCCTTCCGGGGCATCCCCAAGCTTTGACTTTTTGGTGTCCTTGGATTATGTTGGGGTGCCATGGGCATCCCCAAGCTTAGGCTCTTGCCACTCCTTGTTCCATAATCCATCAAAAGAATTCACCCAAAACTTGAAAACTTCACAACACAAAACTCAACAGAAATCTCGTGAGCTCCGTTAGAGAAAGAAAACAAAAGACTACTTCAAGGTACTGTAATGAACTCATTCTTTATTTATTTTGGTGTTAAACCTACTTTATTCCAACTTCTCTATGGATTGTAAACTATTTTACTAGCCATAGATTCATCAAAATAAGCAAACAACACACGTAAAACAGAATCTGTCAAAAACAGAACAGTCTGTAGCAATATGTAACTAACTCAAACTTCTGGAACACTACAACTTCTACCAAAATAGGAAGTCCTGGAAAATTTGTTTATTGAACAGCAGCAAAAAGAATCAACGCAAAAGCACGTTCCTGTGATTTAACATAACTATATTCGTGCGCGCAAAGTTTCTGTTTTTCAGCAGAATCAAATCAACTATCATCGTAGGTTATCCTATAGGTTCTACTTGACACAAACACTAATTAAAAGATAAAACCACATCCAAACAGAAGCTAGATGGATTATTTATTCCTAAACAGAAGTAAAAACAAAAAACACAAAATAAAATTGGGTTGCCTCCCAACAAGCGCTATCGTTTAACGCCCCTAGCTAGGCATAAAAGCGAGGATAGATCTAGGTATTGCCATCTTTGGTAGGCAATTCTTCAATAAGGCATCTACCTCCTTTAGAATTTTCTTTCTTCTTTTGCATATCACACAAATCAACAAAATTGTTTAGATGAGTAGCGGCATCTTCACTAGGAAGGCCGGCGAATTGATCTTTCATAACAAGATTCAGCAAAGCGGTATTGATTTCACAACACTCATCATTATTAAGAGGAGCAATCGGAGTACTAAGGAAATCATTATTATTGGTATTCGAGAAATCACACAATTTGGTATTATCTTGCGCCATGGCAGCAAGTAATCCAACACACAAGCAAACAGAAAGGCAACGGGAAAAAGGCAAACGAAAAAGAGAGGAGGAGATTGGGAAAGAGAGGGCGAATAAAACGGCAAGGGTGAAGTGGGGGAGAGGAAAACGAGAGGCAAATGGCAAATAATGTAATGCGAGAGATAGGGATTGCGATGGGTACTTGGTATTGTTGACTTGCTTGCGTGAGCCTCCCCGGCAACGGCGCTAGAAATTCTTCTTGCTACCTCTTGAGCACTGCGTTGGATTTCCCCGAAGAGGAGAGGATGATGCAGCAAAGTAGCGTAAGTATTTCCCTCAGTTTTTGAGAACCAAGGTATCAATCCAGTAGGAGACTACACACAAGTCCCTCGTACCTACACAAAACGATAGCAACTCGCAACCAACGCGATTAGGGGTTGTCAATCCCTTCTCGGTCACTTACGAAAGTGAGATCTGATAGAGATGATAAATAATATTTTTGGTATTTTTGACAGATAGATGCAAAGTGAAAAGTAAAAGGCAAAGTAAAAAACAAAGCAAGTAAATAAAGTGATAGAGATTGATATGATGAGAATAGACCCGGGGGCCATAGGTTTCGCTAGTGGCTTCTCTCAAGAGCATAAGTATTCTACGGTGGGTGAACAAATTACTGTTGAGCAATTGACAAAATTGAGCATAGTGATGGGTATATATAGGCAATGATCATGTATATAGGCATCACGTCCAAGACAAGTAGATCGAAACGATTCTGCATCTACTACTATTACTCCACTCATCGACCGCTATCTAGCATGCATCTAGAGTATTAAGTAAAAAACAGAGTAACGCCTTAAGCAAGATGACATGATGTAGAGGGATAAATTCATGCAATATGATAACAACCCCATCTTGTTATCCTCGATGGCAACAATTCTATACGTGCCTTGCAACCCTTTCTGTCACTGGGTAAGGACACCGCAAAATTGAACCCAAAGCTAAGCACTTCTCCCATTGCAAGAACTACCAATCTAGTTGGCCAAACCAAAAAGGATAATTCGAAGAGACTTGCAAAGATAACTCAATCATACAGAATCAAATATTTTCCATAGATAATACTGGATCATAAACCCACAATTCATCGGTCTCAACAAACACACCACAAAAAGAAGATTACATCGAATAGATCTCCACGAGAGAGGGAGAGAACATTGTATTGAGATCCAAAAAGAGAGAAGAAGCCATCTAGCTACTAGCTATGGACCCGAAGGTCTGAAGTAAAATACTCGCACTTCATCGGAGGGGCTATGGTGTTGATGTAGAAGCCCTCCGTGGTGGATGCCCCCTCCGGCGGAGCTCCGGAACAGGCCCCAAGGAATTAGCTTTTTGGCTCCTCCTCTGATCGTTTGGGGATACTTAGGTATATATAGAAGGAACGAGTACGTCGGTGGAGCTTCGAGGGGCCCACGAGGTAGGGGGCGCGCCCTTCCACCCTCGTGACCGCCTCGTGGCTTTCTTGACGGAGGGTCCAAGTCTCCTGGATCACGTTCGGTTGGAAAATCACGTTCCCGATGGTTTCATTCCGTTTGGACTCGGTTTGATATTCCGTCTCTTCGAAACACTGAAATAGGCAAAAAAACAGCAATTCTGGGCTGGGCCTCCGGTTAATAGGTTAGTCCCAAAAATAATTTAAAAGTGGAAAATAAAGCCCAATATAGTCCAAAACAGTAGATAAAGTAGCATGGAGATATCAAAAATTATAGATACCTTGGAGACGTATCAGTGTCCTTGGATGGCTGGAATGAGGCCTCGCCAACTGAATCCTTAGTCGGAGCCGGCACAGCCGGCTGCTCGCCAGCCAATGCCAAGATCCATTCAAGCTGGTGCCTCTCCTCGGTGATGACCAGTGACTCAGCCAGCTTGGAGTCGGCTCAGGTGCACTCCAGGGGCTTCTTGTAGTCGCCGATGATGGTGATAAGGCCCTTGGGACCCGACATCTTCATCTTCAGGTAAGCGTAGTGGGGAACCTCCATGAACTTCGCCAGCGTAGGCTGACCCAGCAACGCGTGGTAAGGGTTGGCTAGGTCCACTACCTCGAACCAGATGGGCTCACACCGGAAGTTGTCGCTGGTGCCGAACATGATGTCGAGTCGGATCCGACCGATCTGGGAGCAGGAGAGACCCGACATGATGCCACAGAACACCGTCCGGGACGGCTCCAGCTGTTGTGCCTCGATGCCGAGCTTGTTCATGGTGTCGTGGTAGAGGATGTTGATGCTGCTTCCGCCGTCTATGAGGACTCAAGAGAACTTGTAGGTGCGCTTTTCAGTGACTATGGTGGGATCAAGGACGAGTGCGTATCCACCCGGCATCAGCATGACGGCTGGGTGTTCCCTCCCAGGTCCAGCCCATCGGGCGATCTGACCAGTGCATGTATTGCGGCACGGCCGTGATGACGGTGTTCACCTCCTGCCGGAGCAGGCGCTTGCTATGCTTGTCGCCGCCCATGCTAGTGAAGATGGCGTAGCATGCGTTCGGGTTGGGGAAGGCGTCATCGCTCATGGCGCCGGCCACCGGGGGCAGAGGTGGTGGCGGAGGCGGCTGCCCCGCACCTAGTGCCGGAGGAGGAGGTGATGGGATGTCGTCCCTCATGATGCGCTGGGTGATGGCGCACTGCTGGAGTGTGTGCGTGTACGACCTCGCGTCGCTGTGGTGCTTGCAAAGAGTGTTGAGCATCTGCTCAAAGCTCATGGAGGGTTGCCAGGCGGTCTTGCCGGTTCGCTAACGCTGGCCGCCTCCCTACTCGGCAGGGGGGTCTTGCTCGGCAGCACCGACGAGACGGTTGTCGTAACAGGGAGCCGGCTTCTCGCCCTTTCACTTGTTGCCAGGGTGATTGTTCTGCTGGCGGCTTCTCTCACCTGCCGGCTTGGCAGCGTCTTGCCGGTGTCGTCCACAACCACTTGGACTTTCATGGCGGCGGCGGCCATGGCATACTTGTCTGTAGTGTCCATGAGCGCAGCCATCATGGTCGGCTCGGAGCACAAGAGCTTATGCTTGAGCAGGGTGCTATCTCGGCATTCGTCCATGAAGTATTGAATGGCCTGGACCACATGGACCCCCTCGCAATGGTTTCAGAGCTCGGTCCAGTGCGTGTGGTATTGGTGGTCGGTCCCCTTGGGCCCCTGCACGCACATGGCGAGCTGGTGAGGATGGCCGAGCCGCTTGTAGATGTCGGTGAAGTTGCGCACGAACGCCTACTAGAAGTCGAGATAGATGTTGATGCTGCTAGTCGGTAGGTTGTTCAGCCACGTCCGGGCCGAGCCGTGCAGCATGAGGGGGTGTAGCACACGGCAAGGCACCGGTTGCCGCCTGCGATGCCGATGGCTGTGGTGTAGTATACAAGCCAGTCCTCCGGCTTTGCGGTACCATCGTACTTGGGGGTGTCACAGGGGAGCGTGAACCCTTTGAAGAAGGGATCAACGCGGATGCACGGGCCGAAGCATCTTGGGCCGACCGCATCATCATCCTCCAGCTACAGGGAAAGAGCCAGTTGCTTGATGCGGTGGCGAGCATCATCGTTGTTGATGTCGCGCGGCCCCAGTCGGCTGGCGACTGGACTGCAACTAGCCGGCCCCCCGAAGCTGGCTCGGAATGGCGGCCGGTTGGTGGGGGAAGATCCTGCCAGCGTCGGTTGTCCGTGGACATCTCGTCGCCCAGCCATCGGCGGCCGTCACGGCGCGATTGCACCGGATTCGGCCGCTCCTGGACTTCCCGTATTAGCCTTCGCTGGGATGCGGGGAAGACGTCGAGTCCCGCTGGCCAGGGACCTTGGTATGGCGCGAGCCTAACGCCACAGGAGCCTCTAGGAGGGAGTCGAGGCGCTTATGTTGTGCATTTGTAGCGGCGATAAGCTCACGATGCGATGTTGCTGCTGTTGCAACTCCTCGCCCTGCAAAAACTCCAGGCCTTCCCCGGCTACCTCCATGGTGCGCATGTACTTGACGAGCATGTCGTAGACGGGCGGGACAATGCCCAGCACGCGACCGAGGGTTGTGCCTCGGGCACACACCTTGGCGACCCAGCTAGGCTCGGTCGCGGTCGGCGTCAAACCATAGGCGGCATCGCGCTCTCGATGGCCGGACTCCAGTCGGCGCTGCGTAGCAGTGAGCGGTGTGTCCTCGTCCAGCAGGCGCACGCACTCCTTCTCGAGCCGTGTCCTAGCCTGAGTGGCGTCAATGTCGGTGGTGATGCATCGCATGCAACGGGGCCGCGTGGGCTTCCGCGGCCTTGGCTGTGACAACTTTAGCCGCGGTGCTGGGCAAAGAGGAGGTAGAGCCGGTGTTGAGAACCTCCACGCGGGTGCAAAGGTACGCCACATCGCTGGAGACAACACAGCCTACAGCGACGAGGGAGTCGGTGACGTTGAGCACCCCGCTGGGATACTCATCAAGAACAAGCACGACAGAGACACGGAACGTCCCGAAGGGGACGATGATGGGGAACGTAGTAATTTCAAAAATTTCCTACGTACACGCAAGATCATGGTGATGGCATAGCAACGAGAGAGGAGAGTGTCCGTCCACGTACCCTCGTAGAACGTAAGCGGAAGCGTCATGACAACGCGGTTGATGTAGTCGTACGTCTTCACGATCCGACCGATCCAAGCACCGAACGTACGGTACCTCCGAGTTCAGCACACGTTCAGCTCGATGACGATCCCCGGGCTCCGATCCAGCAAAGCTTCGGGGATGAGTTCCGTCAGCACGACGGCGTGGTGATGATGATGATGCTCTACCGGCGCAGGGCTTCGCCTAAACTCCGCGACGATATGACCGAGGTGGAATATGGTGGAGGGGGCACCGCACACGGCTAAGGAACGATCCGTAGATCAACTTGTGTGTTATGGGGTGCCCCCCTGCCCCCGTATATAAAGGAGGGAGGGGGAGGTGCGGACGGCCTAGGAGGAGGCGCGCCAAGGGGAGTCCTACTCCCACCGGGAGTAGGACTCCCTCCTTCCTTGTTGGAGTAGGAGAAGGGGGAAAGAGGGGGAGAGGAGGAAGGAAAGAGGGGCTGCACCCCTTGTCCAATTCGGACCAGAGGGGGGCTGCGCACCTCCTTCCTTTCGGCCTCTCTCCTCAATTCCCGTATGGCCCAATAAGGCCCATATACTCCCCGGCGAATTCCCGTAACTCTCCGGTACTCCGAAAAATACCCGAATCACTCGGAACCTTTCCGAACTCCGAATATAGTCGTCCAATATATCGATCTTTACGTCTCGACCATTTCGAGACTCCTCGTCATGTCCCTGATCTCATCCGGGACTCCGAACTCCTTCGGACATCAAAACTCATAAACTCATAATATAACTGTCATCAAAACCTTAAGCGTGCGGACCCTACGGGTTCGAGAACAATGTAGACATGACCTAGAACTATTCTTGGTCAATAACCAATAGCGGAACCTGGATGCTCATATTGGCTCCTACATATTCTACGAAGATCTTTATCGGTCAAACCGCATAACAACATACGTTGTTCCCTTTGTCACCGGTATGTTACTTGCCCGAGATTCGATCGTCGGTATCCAATACCTAGTTCAATCTCGTTACCGGCAAGTCTCTTTTCTCGTTACATAATGCATCATCCCGCAACTAACTCATTAGTCACATTGCTTGCAAGGCTTATAGTGATGTGCATTACCGAGAGGGCCCAGAGATACCTCTCCGACAATCGGAGTGACAAAACCTAATCTCAAAATACGTCAACTCAACATGTACCTTCGGAGACACCTGTAGTACTCCTTTATAATCACCCAGTTACGTTGTGACGTTTGGTAGTACCCAAAGTGTTCCTCCGGTAAACGGGAGTTGCATATTTCTCATAGTTACAGGAACATGTATAAGTCATGAAGAAAGCAATAGCAATATACTAAACGATCAAGTGCTAGGCTAACGGAATGGGTCATGTCAATCACATCATTCTCCTAATGATGTGATCCCGTTAATCAAATGACAACTCTTTTGTCCATGGCTAGGAAACTTAACCATCTTTGATTCAACGAGCTAGTCAAGTAGAGGCATACTAGTGACACTATGTTTGTCTATGTATTCACACATGTATCATGTTTCCGGTTAATACAATCCTAGCATGAATAATAAACATTTATCATGAAATAAGGAAATAAATAATAACTTTATTATTGCCTCTAGGGCATATTTCCTTCAGTCTCCCACTTGCACTAGAGTCAATAATCTAGTTCACATCGCTATGTGATTTAACACCAATATTCGCATCTGCATGTGATTAATACCCATAGTTCACATCATCATGTGATCAACACCCAAAGGGTTTACTAGAGTCAATAATCTAGTTCACATCGCTATGTGATTAACACCCAAAAGAGTACTAAGGTATGATCATGTTTTGCTCGTGAGAGAAGCTTAGTCAACGGGTCTGTCATATTCAGAGCCGTATGTATTTTGCAAACATTCTATGTCCACAATGCTCTGCACGGAGCTACTCTAGCTAATTGCTCCCACTTTCAATATGTATCCAGATTGAGACTTAGAGTCACCTGGATTGGTGTAAAAGCTTGTATCGTTGTAACTTTTACGACGGGCTCTTTTATCACCTCCATAATCGAGAAACGTCTCCTTAGTCCTCACTAAGGATATTCTTGACCCATGTCCAGTGATCTACTTATTAGATCAAAATTGTATTCCTTTGCCAAACACAGAGCAAGATATACAATAGGTCTGGTTCACAGCATAGCATACTTTATAGAACCTATGACTGAGGCATAGGAAATGACTTTTCATTCTCTTTCTATTTTCTGTAATGGTCGGGTCTTGAGTCTTTACTCAACTTCACACCTTGTAACACAGGCAAGAACTCCTTCTTTGACTGTTCCATTTTGAACTATTTCAAAAAAATTATCAAGGTATGTACTCATTGGAAAATCTTATCAAGCGTCTTGATCTATCTATATAGATCTTGATGCTCAATGTGTAAGCAGCTTCACCGAGGTCTTGCTTTGAAAAACTCTTATTCAAGTATCCTTTCATGCTATCCAGAATTTCCATATCATTTCCAATTAACAATATGTCATCCACATATAATATTAGAAATGCTACAGAGCTCCCACTCACTTTCTTGTAAATACAGGCTTCTTCAAAAGTCTGTATAAAACCATATGCTTTGATCAACTCATCAAAGCATATATTCCAACTCCGAGATGCTTGCACCAGTCCATAGATGGATCGCTGGAGCTTGCACAATTTGTTAGCACCTTTAGGATTGACAAAACCTTCTGGTTGCATCATATACAACTCTTCTTTAAGAAAACCATTAAGGAATGCAGTTTTGTTTATCCATTTTCCAGATTTCATAAAATGCGGCAATTGCTAACATGATTCAGATAGACTTAAGCATAGATACGAGTGAAAAACTCTCATCGTAGTCAACACCTCGAAATTGTCGAAAACCTTTTGCGACAATTCTAGCTTTGTAGATAGTAACACTATCAGTGTCCGTCTTCCTCTTGAAGATCCATTTAATCTCAATGTCTCGCCGATCATTGGGCAAGTCAATCAAAGTCCATACTTTGTTTTCATACATGGATCTTATCTCAGATCTCATGGCCTCAAGCCATTTTGCGGAATCTAGGCTCACCATCGCTTCTTCATAGTTCGTAGGTTCATCATGGTCTAGTAACATAACTTCCAGAATAGGATTACCGTACCACTCTGGTGCGGATCTTACTCTGTAAGACCTACGAGGTTCTATAGTAACTTGATCTGAGGTTTCATGATCATCATCATTAACTTCCTCACTAATTGGTGTAGTAGTCACAGGAACAGATTTCTGTGATGAACTAATTTCCAATAAGGGAGCAGGTACAGTTACCTCATCAAGTTCTACTTTCCTCCCACTCACTTCTTTCAAGAGAAACTTCTTCTCTAGAAAGGATCCATTCTTGGCAACGAATGTTTTGCCTTCGGATCTGTGATAGAAGGTGTACCCAACAGTTTCCTTTGGGTATTCTATGAAGACGCACTTCTCCGATTTGGGTTCGAGCTTATCAAGTTGAAAACCTTTTTCATATAAGCATCGCAACTCCAAACTTTAAGAAACGACAGCTTAGGTTTACTGCTAAACCATAGTTCATACGGTGTCGTCTCAAGGGATTTAGATGGTGCCCTTTTTAAACGTGAATGCAGATGTCTCTAATGCACAACCCCAAAACAATAGTGGTAAAACCGATAAGAGACATCATAGATCGCACCATATCCAATAAAGTGCGGTTACAACGTTCGGACACACCATAACGTTGTGGTGTTCCAGGTGGCGTGAGCTGTGAAACTATTCCACATTGTTTTAATTGAAGACCAAACTCGTAACTCAAATATTCGTCTCCGCGATTAGATCATAGAAACTTTATTTTCTTGTTACGATGATTTTTCCACTTCACTCTGAAATTCTTGGAACTTTTCAATTATTTCAGACTTATGTTTCATCAAGTAGATATACCCATATCTGCTCAAATCATCTTGTGAAGGTCAGAAAATAACCATACTTGCCGTGAGCATCAACACTCATTGGATCGCATACATCGGTATGTATTATTTCCAATAAGTCAGTAGCTTGTTCCATTGTTCCGGAGAACGGAGTTTTAGTCATCTTGCCCAAAAGGCACGGTTCGCAAGCATCAAATGATTCATAACCAAGTGATTCCAAAAATCCATCTTTATGGAGTTTCTTCATGCACTTTACACCGATATGACCCAGACGGCAGTGCCACAAATAAGTTGCACTATCATTATTAACTTTGCATCTTTTGGCATCAATATTATGAATATGTGTATCACTACGATCGAGATCCAACAAACTATTTTCATTGGGTGTATGACCATCGAAGGTTTTATTCATGTAAATAGAACAACAATTATTCTTTGACTTTAAATGAATAATCGTATTGCAATAAACATGATCAAATCATATTCATGCTCAACGCAAACGCCAAATAACATTTATTTAGGTTTAACACTAATCCCGAAAGTATAGGAAGTGTGCGATGATGATCATATCAATCTTGGAACCACTTCCAATACACATCGTCACTTCACCCTCAACTAGTTTATGTTTATTCTGTAACTCCTGTTTCGAGTTACTAATCTTAGCAACCGAACAAGTATCAAATACTCAGGGGTTACTATAAACACTAGTAAGGTACACATCAATAACATGTATATCAAATATACCCTTGTTCACTTTGCCATCCTTCTTATCCACCAAATATTTAGGGCATTTCCTCTTCCAGTGACCATTTCCTTTGCAGTGTAAGCACTCAGTTTCAGGCTTTGGTCCAGCTTTGGTCTTCTTCACAAGAGTGACAACTTGCTTGCCATTCTGCTTGAAGTTTCCCTTTCTTTCCCTTTTCCCTTTTTCTTGAAACTAGTGATCTTGACAACCATCAACACTTGATGCTCTTTCTTGATTTCTAGCTTCGTTGATTTCAACATCACGAAGTGCTCGGGAATCGTTTTCGTCATCCCTTGCATACTATAGTTCATCACAAAGTTCTACTAACTTGGTGATGGTGACTAGAGAATTCTGTCAATCACTATCTTATCTAGAAGATTAACTCCCACTTGATTCAAGCGATTGAAGTACCCAGACAATCTGAGCACATGCTCACTAGTTGAGCGATTCTCCTCCATCTTTTAGACATAGAACTTGTTGGAGACTTCATATCTCGCAACTCGGGTATTTGCTTGAAATATTAACTTCAACTCCTGGAACATCTCATATGGTCCATGACGTTCAAAACGTCTTTGAAGTCCCGATTCTAAGCCGTTAAGCATGGTGCACTAAACTATCAAGTACTCATCATATTGAGCTAGCCAAACGTTCATAACGTCTGCATCTGCTCCTGCAATAGGTCTGTCACCTAGCGGTGCATCAAGGACATAATTCTTCTGTGCAGCAATGAGGATAAACCTCAGATCACGGACCAAGTTCGCATCATTGCTACTAACATTTTTCAATACAATTTTCTCTAGGAACGTATATAAAAACATAGGGAAGCAAAAAAACATAGGGAAGCAACAACGCGAGCTATTGATCTACAACATAATTTGCAAAATACTACCAGGACTAAGTTCATGATAAATTTAAGTTTAATTAATCATATTACTTAAGAACTCCCACTTAGACAGACATCTCTCTAGTCGTCTAAGTGATCACGTGATCCAAATCAACTAAACCATGTCCGATCATCACGTGAGATGGAGTAGTTTCAATGGTGAACATCACTATGTTGATCATATCTACTATATGATTCACGTTCGACCTTTCGGTCTCCGTGTTCCGAGGCCATATCTGTATATGCTAGGCTCGTCAAGTATGACCTGAGTATTCCGTGTGTGCAACTGTTTTGCACCCGTTGTATTTGAACGTAGAGCCTATCACACCCGATCATCACGTAGTGTCTCAGCATGAAGAACTTTCGCAACGGTGCATACTCAGGGAGAACACTTCTTGATTATTAGTGAGAGATCATCTTAAAATGCTACCGTCAATCAAAGCAAGATAAGATGCATAAGGGATAAACATCACATGCAATCAATATAAGTGATATGATATGGCCATCATCATCTTGTGCTTGTGATCTCCATCTTTGAAGCACCGTCGTGATCACCATCGTCACCGGCGTGACACCTTGATCTCCATCGTAGCATCGTTGTCGTTACGCCATCTATTGCTTCTACGACTATCGCTACCGCTTAGAGATAAAGTAAAGCAATTACAGGGCGTTTGCATTTCATACAATAAAGCGACAACCATATGGCTCCTGCCAGTTGCCGATAACTTCGGTTACAAAACATGATCATCTCATACAATAAAATATAGCATCACGTCTTGACCATATCACATCACAACATGCCCTGCAAAAACAAGTTAGACGTCCTCTACTTTGTTGTTGCAATTTTTACGTGGCTGCTACGGGCTTGGCAAGAACCGTTCTTACCTACGCATCAAAACCACAACGATAGTTTGTCAAGTTGGTGCTGTTTTAACCTTCGCAAGGACCGGGCGTAGCCACACTCGGTTCAACTAAAGTGAGAGAGACAGACACCCGCCGGTCACCTTTAAGCAACCAGTGCTCGTAGCGGTGAAACCAGTCTCGCGTAAGCGTACGCGTAATGTCGGTCCGGGCCGCTTCATCTCACAATGCCGCTGAACCAAAGTATGACATGCTGGTAAGCAGTATGACATGCTGGTAAGCAGTATGACTTATATCGCCCACAACTCACTTGTGTTCTACTCGTGCATATAACATCAACGCATAAAACCTAGGCTCGGATGCCACTGATGGGGAACGTAGTAATTTCAAAAATTTCCTACGTACACGCAAGATCATGGTGATGGCCTAGCAACGAGAGGGGAGAGTGTCCGTCCACGTACCCTCGTAGAACGTAAGCGGAAGCGTTATGACAACGCGGTTGATGTAGTCGTACGTCTTCACGATCCGACCGATCCAAGCACCGAACGTACGGTACCTCCGAGTTCAGCACACGTTCAGCTCGATGACGATCCCCGGGCTCCGATCCAGCAAAGCTTCGGGGATGAGTTCCGTCAGCACGACGGCGTGGTGACGATGATGATGCTCTACCGGCGTAGGGCTTCGCCTAAACTCCGCGACGATATGACCGAGGTGGAATATGGTGGAGGGGGCACCGCACACGGCTAAGGAACGATCCGTAGATCAACTTGTGTGTTATGGGGTGCCCCCCTGCCCCCGTATATAAAGGAGGGAGGGGGAGGTGCGGCCGGCCTAGGAGGAGGCGCGCCAAGGGGAGTCCTACTCCCACCGGGAGTAGGACTCCCTCCTTCCTTGTTGGAGTAGGAGAAGGGGGAAAGAGGGGGAGAGGAGGAAGGAAAGAGGGGCTGCACCCCTTGTCCAATTCGGACCAGAGGGGGGCTGCGCACCTCCTTCCTTTCGGCCTCTCTCCTCAATTCCCGTATGGCCCAATAAGGCTCATATACTCCCCGGCGAATTCCCGTAACTCTCCGGTACTCCGAAAAATACCCGAATCACTCGGAACCTTTCTGAACTCCGAATATAGTCGTCCAATATATAGATCTTTACGTCTCGACCATTTCGAGACTCCTCGTCATGTCCCTGATCTCATCCGGGACTCCGAACTCCTTCGGTACATCAAAACTCATAAACTCATAATATAACTGTCATCAAAACCTTAAGCGTGCGGACCCTACGGGTTCGAGAACAATGTAGACATGACCTAGAACTATTCTTGGTCAATAACCAATAGCGGAACCTGGATGCTCATATTGGCTCCTACATATTCTACGAAGATCTTTATCGGTCAAACCGCATAACAACATACGTTGTTCCCTTTGTCATCGGTATGTTACTTGCCCGAGATTCGATCGTCGGTATCCAATACCTAGTTCAATCTCGTTACCGGCAAGTCTCTTTTCTCGTTACATAATGCATCATCCCGCAACTAACTCATTAGTCACATTGCTTGCAAGGCTTATAGTGATGTGCATTACCGAGAGGGCCCAGAGATACCTCTCCGACAATCGGAGTGACAAAACCTAATCTCGAAATACGCCAACTCAACATGTACCTTCGGAGACACCTGTAGTACTCCTTTATAATCACCCAGTTACGTTGTGACGTTTGGTAGTACCCAAAGTGTTCCTCCGGTAAACGGGAGTTGCATATTTCTCATAGTTACAGGAACATGTATAAGTCATGAAGAAAGCAATAGCAATATACTAAACGATCAAGTGTTAGGCTAACGGAATGGGTCATGTCAATCACATCATTCTCCTAATGATGTGATCCCGTTAATCAAATGACAACTCTTTTGTCCATGGCTAGGAAACTTAACCATCTTTGATTCAACGAGCTAGTCAAGTAGAGGCATACTAGTGACACTATGTTTGTCTATGTATTCACACATGTATCATGTTTACGGTTAATACAATCCTAGCATGAATAATAAACATTTATCATGAAATAAGGAAATAAATAATAACTTTATTATTGCCTCTAGGGCATATTTCCTTCAGACGATGGAGCCCGTAGCGAAGCCGGCGGCGCCCGTGCCAGGCGTGATGTTGTGCACGATGCGCTCGCCAGAGCAGGTGAAGGGCCTCTTCTGGAACTTGACTCCGGCCGGCGCCGCGAGCTGCCCCATGATGGGCGCCAACTATCATGGTGATCCCACGGCAGATGCCATGGGATGGCTAAAAGTGGGGATAGACACAAGGGCACCGGTGGGTTCCAGAGGCGAGGTTGGCACGCGTAGGTGTGTCACACGAGACGTGCCCAGGTTCAGGGCCCTCCGTGGGAGGTAACACCCCTAGTCCTGCCGAATGGATGACGCGTAATAGATTACAGAGTTGCTCCTAGAGCTGTTTGCATGGAGGAGGAAGGGGGAATTGGTCCTCTGCTCTATATCGTGTGTGTGGATGTGCGCTCTAAGGATTGATCGACCCTATGCATGAGGGAGCACTGGGGGGTCTTATAGGTTGCCCCCCAGGGTTACAATGGTAATACTACATGGGCGCGGGACCCTGGTGTCATCCACTGGGAGCCGGCAATGGGGCCCGCCAGGCCTGCCAGGTCCGCCGGGTGCGGGTCTTGCCGGGTCCGCCGGGTGCGGGCCGTATCGGGCCCGCCGGCGTAGGTACGGACAGCTGCTTGATATTGTGGCACGCCTCACCAGGCGTCATGGGACGGTCAGCGCCGCCCTGCTACAGGGTTGCGCCCCCAGGACACCGCCCGCCTCGGGCGGGGGCATGGGGTGCACTGTTGCCACGCCTGTCGAGGCCAGCATAAAGGTGGGCGCACTGTTGCCACGCCTGCTTGCCGCTGTGGGTTTACTTCTTGAGGTCGGCCGGCATGCGCCTGTCGGCCGGTCCGCGCCACGACACCCGGCCGGCTCGCGATGGGGAGCCGGCGGGTTAGTGAGCCGGATTGAGGGGCCCGGCTTACCCTGATGTTTTAAAAAGGATCTAGGTTCCGTTCCTGCCCGGGGGCCATCCCCCCCCCCCCCGACAAATATATTCATGAAAACATAAAGGGTTCGGATCTGAAATCATGGCACTCGGGCCCTAGTGACAAGCATTGAGCATAGCAAAGTCATAGCAACATCGAGCTCAGAACATAGTGGATACTAGGGATCAAACCCTAACAAAACTAACTTGATTACATGATAAATCTCCTCCAACCATTACCTTCCAGCAAGCCTACAAAGGAATTACTCACTCCCGATGGTGAGCATCAACAAATTGGTGATGGAGGATTTTTGATGATGACGATGGTGACGAATCCCCCTCTTCGGAGCCCTAAACGGACTCTAGATCTGCCCTCCCGATGAGGAGTATGAGGTGGCGGCGGCTCCGTATTGTAAAGCACGTTGAAACTTCCTCTCTTATTTTTTTTCTCAACAAGGCTTGAGATTAGGGTCAGCGGAGCCACGTGGGCCCCATGAGGCACCAGGGCGCGCCTAGAGGGGTGGCCGCGCCCTAGCGGCTCGTGGGCCACTAGTGGCTCCCCTCCTCTGGGTCTCGTCTCCAGTATTTTTATATATTCCATAAAAAATCTCCAAAATGCTTCGTCCAATTTCGTGAACTTTTATTTTTGCACAAAAACAACACCATGCTGAAAACAACGTTACTCTGGGTTAGTTTCATTCAAATCGTACAAATTAGAGTCAAAACTAGAGCAAAAGTGTTTGGAAGAGTAGATACGAGGAAGACGTATCACCGTTGAGGCCACCAACGATGCCTCGCGCGCGGATGTTGCCACACGGTTGGCTGCTTTAAGCGACAGTTCGTGGTGTTTTCTCGAGGCCGCCGCCGGTGCCTTTTAGTGAATTGTCCATTGTAATGTTAATATGCAATCTGTGTTGGGGAACGTTGCATAAAATAAAAAAATTCCTACATTCACCAAGATCAATCTATGAGTTCATCTAGCAACGAGAGAGAGGAGTGCATCTACATACCCTTGTAGATCGCGTGCGGAAGCGTTCAAGAGAACGGGTTTGAGGGAGTTGTTCTCGTCGTGATCCAAATCACCAGAGATCCTAGCACCAAACGGACGGCACCTCCGCGTTCAACACACGTACGGTCAGCGTGACGTCTCCTCCTTCTTGATCCAGCAAGGGGGAAGGAGAGGTTGATGAAGATCCAGCAGCACGACGGCGTGGTGGTGGATGCAGCAGGGCTCCGGCAGGGCTTCGCCAAGCAACTACGGGAGGAGGACGTGTAGCAGGGAGGGGAGGGAGGTGCCAGGGTGTTGGGTGCGGCTGCCCTCCCC
>NC_041393.1:459902682-459935533 GCF_002162155.2 Triticum dicoccoides
CTTTATATAGGGACCCCAAGGGGGCGCCGGCCCTAGAGATGGGATCTCTAGGGGGGCGGCAGCCAAGGGGGGTGGAGTGCCCCCCAAGGTAAGTGGAGGCGCCCCCTCCCCTAGGGTTCCCAACCCTAGGCACAGAGGGGGGGGGCAGGGGGCGCACCAGCCCACTAGGGGCTGGTTCCCCTCCCACTTCAGCCCATGGGGCCCTTCGGGATAGGTGGCCCCACCCAGTGGACCCCCGGGGCCCTTCCGGTGGTCCCGGTACAATACCGGTGACCCCCGAAACTCTCCCGATGGCCGAAACTGCACTTCCCATATATAATTCTTTACCTCCGGACCATTCCGAAACTCCTCGTGATGTCCAGGATCTCATCCGGGACTCCGAACAACTTTCGGTTTGCTGCATACTCATATTCATACAACCCTAGCGTCACCGAACCTTAAGTGTGTAGACCCTACGGGTTCGGGAGACATGTAGACATGACCGAGACGGCTCTCTGGTCAATAACCAACAGCAGGATCTGGATACCCATGTTGGCTCCCACATGCTCCTCGATGATCTCATCGGATGAACCACGATGTCGAGGATTTAAGCAACCCCGTATACAATTCCCTTTGTCAATCGGTACGTTACTTGCCCGAGACTCGATCGTCGGTATCCCAATACCTCGTTCAATCTCGTTACCAGCAAGTCACTTTACTCGTGTCGTAATGCATGATCCCGTGACCAGACACTTGGTCACTTTGAGCTCATTATGATGATGCATTACCGAGTGGGCCCAGAGATACCTCTCCGTCACACGGAGTGACAAATCCCAGTCTCGATCTGTGTCAACCCAACAGACACTTTCGGAGATACCTGTAGTGCACATTTATAGTCATCCAGTTATGTTGTGATGTTTGGTACACCCAAAGCACTCCTACGGTATCCGGGAGTTACACGATCTCATGGTCTAAGGAAAAGATACTTGACATTGGAAAAGCTCTAGCAAAACGAACTACACGATCTTGTGATATGCTTAGGATTGGGTCTTGTCCATCACATCATTCTCCTAATGATGTGATCCCGTTATCAATGACATCTAATGTCCATAGTCAGGAAACCATGACTATCTGTTGATCAACGAGCTAGTCAACTAGAGGCTCACTAGGGACATATTGTGGTCTATGTATTCACCCGTGTATTACGATTTCTGGATAATACAATTATAGCATGAATAAAAGACAATTATCATGAACAAGGAAATATAATAATAATCCTTTTATTATTGCCTCTAGGGCATATTTCCAACAGTCTCCCACTTGCACTAGAGTCAATAATCTAGTTACATTGTGATGAATCGAACACCCATAGAGTTTTGGTGTTGATCATGTTTTGCTCGTGGAAGAGGTTTAGTCAACGGATCTGCGACATTCAGATCGGTATGTACTTTGCTAATATCTATGTCTCCATCTTGAAAATTT
The DNA here is from genome assembly GCF_002162155.2 of Triticum dicoccoides. Lineage (NCBI taxonomy): Eukaryota > Viridiplantae > Streptophyta > Magnoliopsida > Poales > Poaceae > Triticum > Triticum dicoccoides. Next base: position 459,904,144 of record NC_041393.1, read on the forward strand.
TCACGGATGGAGTTGAAACGACGCTTGATGTGCCTGGTCTTCTTGTGAAACCTGGGCTCCTTAGCAAGGGCAATAGCTCCAGTGTTGTCACAGAAGAGAGTGATTGGCCCCGACGCATTGGGTATGACTCCTAGGTCGGTGATGAACTCCTTCATCCATATTGCTTCATGTGCTTCCTCCGAGGCTGCCATGTACTCCACTTCACATGTAGATCCCACCACGACGCTCTGCTTGCAACTACACCAGCTTACTGCTCCACGATTCAACATATACACGTATCCGGTTTGTGACTTAGAGTCATCCAGATCTGTGTCGAAGCTAGCGTCGACGTAACCCTTTAGATGAGCTCTTCGTCACCCCATAAACGAGAAACATGTCCTTTGTCCTTTTCAGGTACTTCAGGATATTCTTGACCGCTGTCCAGTGTTCCTTGCCGGGATTACTTTGGTACCTTTCTACCAAACTTACGGCAAGGTTTACATCAGGTCTGGTACACAGCATGGCATACATAATAGATCCTATGGCCGAGGCATAGGGGATGACACTCATCTCTTCTTTGTCTTTTGCCGTGGTCGGGCATTGAGCCGAGCTCAATCTCACACCTTGTAATACAGGCAAGAACCCTTTCTTGGACTGATCCATTTTGAACTTCTTCAAAATCTTAGGTATGTGCTTTGTGAAAGACCTATGAGGCGTCTCGATCTATCCCTATAGATCTTGATGCCTAATATGTAAGAAGCTTCTCCAAGGTCCTTCATTGAAAAACACTTATTCAAGTAGGCCTTAATGTTGTCCAAAAGTTCTATATCATTTCCCATCAAAAGTATGTCATCTACATATAATATGAGAAATGCTACAGAGCTCCCACTCACTTTCTTGTAAACGCAGGCTTCTCCATAAGTCTGCATAAACCCAAACGCTTTGATCATCTCATCAAAGCGAATGTTCCAACTCCGAGATGCTTGCACCAGCCCATAAATGGATCGCTGGAGCTTGCATACCTTGTTAGCATTCTTAGGATCGAGAAAACCCTCCGGCTGCATCATATACAGTTCTTCCTTAAGATAGCCATTAAGGAATGCTGTTTTGACGTCCATCTGCCATATCTCATAATCATAGTATGCGGCAATTCCTAACATGATTCGGACGGACTTCAGCTTCGCTACGGGAGAGAAAGTCTCATCATAGTCAACCCCTTGAACTTGCCGATAACCCTTAGCGACAAGTCGAGCTTTATAGATGGTAATATTACCATCCGCGTCCGTCTTCTTCTTAAAGATCCATTTGTTTTCTATCGCTCGTCGATCATCGGGCAAGTCTGTCAAAGTCCATACTTTGTTTTCATACATGGATTCTATCTCGGATTGCATGGCTTCTAGCCATTTGTTGGAATCTGGGCCCGCCATCGCTTCTTCATAGTTTGAAGGTTCACCATTGTCCAACAACATGATTTCCAGGACAGGGTTGCCATACCACTCTGGTGTGGAACGTGTCCTTGTGGACCTACGAAGTTCAGTAGCAACTTGATCCGAAGTACCTTGATCATCATCATTACGTTCCTCTCCAGTCGGTGTAGGCACCACAGGAACATTTTCCTGAGCTGCACTACTTTCCGGTTCAAGAGGTAGTACTTCATCGAGTTCTACTTTCCTCCCACTTACTCCTTTTGAGAGAAACTCTTTTTCCAGAAAGGATCTGTTTTTGGCAACAAAGATCTTCCCTTCAGATCTAAGGTAGAAGGTATACCAATGGTTTCCTTAGGGTATCCTATGAAGAAGCATTTTTCCGACTTGGGTTCGAGCTTTTCAGGTTGAAGTTTCTTGACATAAGCATCGCATCCACAAACTTTTAGAAACGACAGCTTAGGTTTCTTCCCAAACCATAATTCATACGGTGTCGTCCCAACGGATTTAGACAAAGCCTTATTTAAAGTGAATGTAGCTGTCTCTAGAGCGTATCCCCAAAATGATAGCGGTAAATCGGTAAGAGACATCATAGATCGCACCATATCCAACAGAGTGCGATTACGACGTTCGGACACACCGTTACACTGAGGTGTTCCAGGCGGCGTGAGTTGTGAAACGATTCCACATTTTCTTAAGTGTGTACCAAATTCATGACTTCAATATTCTCCTCCACGATCTGATCGTAAGAATTTTATCTTTCGGTCACGTTGATTCTCTACCTCATTCTGAAATTCCTTGAACTTTTCAAAGGTCTCAGACTTGTGTTTCATCAAGTAGACATACCCATATCTACTCAAGTGATCAGTGAGAGTGAGAACATAACGATATCCTCTGCGAGCCTCAATGCTCATTGGACCGCACACATCGGTATGTATGATTTCCAATAAGTTGGTTGCTCACTCCATTGTTCCGGAGAATGGAGTCTTGGTCATTTTGCCCATGAGGCATGGTTCGCATGTGTCAAATGATTCATAATCGAGAGACTCTAAAAGTCCATCAGCATGGAGCTTCTTCATGCGCTTGACACCAATGTGACCAAGGCGGCAGTGCCACAAGTATGTGGGACTATCATTATCAACTTTACATCTTTTGGTATTCACACTATGAATATGTGTAACATTACGTTCGAGATTCATTAAGAATAAACCATTGACCATCGAGGCATGACCATAAAACATATCTCTCATATAAATAGAACAACCATTATTCTCGGATTTAAATGAGTAGCCATCTCGCATTAAACGAGATCCAGATACAATGTTCATGCTCAAACTTGGCACTAAATAACAATTATTGAGGTTTAAAACTAATCCCGTAGGTAAATGTAGAGGTAGCGTGCCGACGGTGATCACATCGACCTTGGAACCATTCCCGACGCGCATCGTCACCTCGTCCTTCGTTAGTCTCCGCTTATTTCGCAGCTCTTGCTGTGAGTTACAAATATGAGCAACGGCACCGGTATCAAATACCCAGGAGTTACTACAAGTACTGGTAAGGTACACATCAATTACATGTATATCAAATATACCTTTAGTGTTGTCGGCCTTCTTGTCCGCTAAATATTTGGGGCAGTTCCGCTTCCAGTGACCCTTCCCTTTGCAATAAAAGCACTCAGTCTCAGGCTTGGGTCCATTCCTTGACTTCTTCCCGGCAACTGGCTTATCGGGCGCGGCAACATCTTTGCCGTCCTTCTTGAAGTTCTTCTTACCCTTGCCCTTCTTGAACTTGGTGGTTTTATTGACCATCAACACTTGATGTTCTTTCTTGATTTCTACCTCTGCTGACTTTAGCATTGAAAATACTTCAGGAATAGTTTTCACCATCCCCTGCATATTGTAGTTCATCACAAAGCTCTTGTAGCTCGGTGGGAGCGACTGAAGGATTCTGTCAATGACCGCCTCGTCCGGGAGGTTAATGTCTAGCTGGGACAGGCAGTTGTGCAACCCAGACATTTTGAGTATGGAGCGACTGAAGGATTCTGTCAATGACCGCCTCGTCCGGGAGGTTAATGTCTAACTGGGACAGGCAGTTGTGCAACCCAGACATTTTGAGTATGTGCTCACTGACAGAACTGTTTTCCTCCATCTTACAACTATAGAACTTGTCGGAGACTTCATATCTCTCGACCCGGGCATGAGCTTGGAAAACCATTTTTAGCTCGTCAAACATCTCATATGCTCCGTATCGCTCAAAAGGATTTTGGAGCCCCGATTCTAAGCTGTAAAGCATGCCGCACTGAACGAGGGAGTAATCATCAGCACGTGACTGCCAAGCGTTCATAACGTCTTGGTTCTCTGGGATGGGTGCTTCACCTAGCGGTCCTTCTAGGACATATGCTTTCTTGGCAGCTATGAGGATGATCCTCAGGTTTCGGACCCAGTCCGAATAGTTGCTGCCATCATCTTTCAGCTTGGTTTTCTCTAGAAACGCGTTGAAGTTCATGTTGACATGAGCGTTGGCCATTTGATCTACAAGACATATTTTGCAAAGATTTTAGACTAAGTTCATGATAATTAAGTTCATCTAATCAAATTATTTAATGAACTCCCACTCAGGTTAGACATCCCTCTAGTCATCTAAGTGCTACACGATCCGAGTCGACTAGGCCGTGTCCAATCATCACGTGAGACGGACTAGTCATCATCGGTGAACATCTCCATGTTGATCGTATCTTCCATACGACTCATGTTCGACCTTTCGGTCTTTGTGTTCCGAGGCCATGTCTGTACATGCTAGGCTCATCAAGTTAACCCTAAGTGTTTTGCATGTGTAAAACTGTCTTACACCCGTTGTATGTGAACGTAAGAATCTATCACACCCGATCATCACGTGGTGCTTCGAAACGATGAACTTTAGCAACGGCGCACAGTTAGGGGAGAACACTTTCTTGAAATTATTATAAGGGATCATCTTATTTACTATCGTCGTTCTAAGTAAACAAGATGCATAAACATAATAAACATCACATGCAATTATATAGTAGTGACATGATATGGCCAATATCATATAGCTCCTTTGATCTCCATCTTCGGGGCTCCATGATCATCTTCGTCACCGGCATGACACCATGATCTCCATCATCGTGTCTCCATGAAGTTGCTCACCAACTATTACTTCTACTACTATGGCTAACGGTTTAGCAATAAAGTAAAGTAATTACATGGCGTTAAATCATTGACACGCAGGTCATACAATAATTAAGACAACTCCTATGGCTCCTGCCAGTTGTCATACTCATCGACATGCAAGTCGTGATTCCTATTACAAGAACATGATCTCATACATCACAATATATCATTCATCATTCATCACAACTTTTGGCCATATCACATCACATAGCAATTGCTGCAAAAACAAGTTAGACGTCCTCTAATTGTTGTTGCATCTTTTACGTGGCTGCAATTGGGTTCTAGCAAGAACGTTTTCTTACCTACGAATAACCACAACGTGATTTTTTCAACTTCTATTTACCCTTCATAAGGACCCTTTTCATCGAATCCGCTCCAACTAAAGTGGGAGAGACAGACACCCGCTAGCCACCTTATGCAACTAGTGCATGTCAGTCGGTGGAACCTGTCTCACGTAAGCGTACGTGTAAGGTCAGTCTGGGCCGCTTCATCCCACAATACTGTTGAAGCAAAATAAGACTAGTAATTGCAAGCAAGTTGACAAGATCTACGCCCACAACAGATTTGTGTTCTACTCGTGCAATAGAGAACTACGCATAGACCTAGCTCATGATGCCACTGTTGGGGAACGTTGCATAAAATAAAAAAATTCCTACGTTCACCAAGATCAATCTATGAGTTCATCTAGCAACGAGAGAGAGGAGTGCATCTACATACCCTTGTAGATCGCGTGCGGAAGCGTTCAAGAGAACGGGGTTGAGGGAGTCGTTCTCGTCGTGATCCAAATCACCGGAGATCCTAGCGCCGAACGGACGGCACCTCCGCGTTCAACACACGTATGGTCAGCGTGACGTCTCCTCCTTCTTGATCCAGCAAGGAGGAAGGATAGGTTGATGAAGATCCAGCAGCACGACGGCGTGGTGGTGGATGCAGCAGGGCTCCGGCAGGGCTTCGCCAAGCAACTACGGGAGGAGGAGGTGTAGCAGGGAGGGGAGGGAGGCGCCAGGGTGTTGGGTGCGGATGCCCTCCCACCCCCCCACCCCACCCCTCTTTATATAGGGACCCCAGGGGGGCGCCGGCCCTAGAGATGGGATCTCTAGGGGGCGGCCAAGGGGGTGGAGTGCCCCCCAAGGCAAGTGGAGGCGCCCCCTCCCCTAGAGTTCCCAACCCTAGGCGCAGAGGGGGGCCCAGGGGGGCGCACCAGCCCACTAGGGGCTGGTTCCCCTCCCACTTCAGCCCATGGGGCCCTCCGGGATAGGTGGCCCCACCCGGTGGACCCCCGGGACCCTTCCGGTGGTCCCGGTACAATACCGGTCACCCCCGAAACTCTCCCGATGGCCGAAACTGCACTTCCCATATATAATTCTTTACCTCCGCACCATTCCGGAACTCCTCGTGATGTCCGGGATCTCATCCGGGACTCCGAACAACTTTGGTTTGCTGCATACTCATATTCATACAACTCTAGCGTCACCGAACCTTGAGTGTGTAGACCTTACGGGTTCGGGAGACATGTAGACATGACCGAGATGGCTCTCTGGTGAATAACCAACAGCGGGATCTGGATACCCATGTTGGCTCCCACATGCTCCTCGATGATCTCATCGGATGAACCACGATGTCGAGGATTTAAGCAACCCCGTATACAATTCCCTTTGTCAATCGGTACGTTACTTGCCCAAGATTCGATCGTAGGTATCCCAATACCTCGTTCAATCTCGTTACCGACAAGTCACTTTACTCGTATCGTAATGCATGACCCCGTGACCAGACACTTGGTCACTTTGAGCTCATTATGATGATGCATTACCGAGTGGGCCCAGAGATACCTCTCCGTCACACGGAGTGACAAATCCCAGTCCCGATCCGTGTCAACCCAACAGACACTTTTGGAGATACCTGTAGTGCACCTTTATAGTCACCCAGTTACGTTGTGACGTTTGGTACACCCAAAGCACTCCTACGGTATCCGGGAGTTACATGATCTCATGGTCTAAGGAAAAGATACTTGACATTGGAAAAGCTCTAGCAAAACGAACTACACGATCTTGTGCTATGCTTAGGATTGGCTCTTGTCCATCACATCATTCTCCTAATGATGTGATCCCGTTATCAATGACATCTAATGTCCATAGTCAGGAAACCATGACTATCTGTTGATCAATGAGCTAGTCAACTAGAGGCTCACTAGGGACATATTGTGGTCTATGTATTCACACGTGTATTACGATTTCCGGATAATACAATTATAGCATGAATAAAAGACAATTATCATGAATAAGGAAATATAATAATAATCCTTTTATTATTGCCTCTAGGGCATATTTCCAACAATCTGATGTTCTGAAATGTGATGTTTAGTTAACAATTTGGTTCAACAATTGGTATATTTCCTAGCGGTTCTTAAGCATGCTTGGTTTGGTCAACTATTTGATCTTCTAGTATATGTTCTATTCTCTAACACGGTGCTCAGTTAACTATTTGGTTCATTTGTTGTGGTCTCCACTTAATTGTTTGGTTCAATTCTACGGTGTAATGTTCATTTGTTGTGGGTACAATTTTGTATTGTTATGCATGTGAGAAATAAATCGAATTTGGTTGTACTAAATACATGAGAAACACATACAATTGCTATATTTCCAAGTTGTTTAGAATGCTTTGTTTGGTTAACTGGCGGCTCAAATTAATCTGTTGGATCCGCAATCTGTTTATTTTTAATTAACATATTCTATTGATGGTATGCCGACTCTCATTTAACCTGATCAGTATCTCTCTTATAGGTGTTGTAGAGAAATAATGGGAGGTAGTGAAGTTTACCATCAAGGTTTGCACATACATGGTCCTTTGGCTAATAGCACATTATTGTGCAATTGCAGGAACCATTCTAATATTTAGGTTTTTAATAATTTGGTCTTGCACATGTACGTCATGCTGTCAGAGGTTAGACCCATTGTTCGACGCATTTTGCATATGGGGAAATGAGATGTCCATGAATATCAGTAAAGTCAAGAAACTCGCAAAGATTGTTAGGATAAAGAAACTAGCGACAAGTAACAGCAAGATCTTTGTTTGCACAGTGAAGAAGACATCAGTCAACTATAGGATGGTACTAACTCTTTTACCTTTTTTCTTTGCACCATTTCAAGATTTAAAATGGATATTTATGCATATCTTTGTTTTTAGTCCTTTCCAAAGCAGTTCACTAATAATTACCTCGCAAACCACCCACATGATTAAGAGGTGAGGAAGGTATTCATTCAACACACACGGTACAATATTGAAGTCTTCCTTAAGATGACAAAGATTGGACATGCGATTATCCACAGCTACTGGCCTAAAATTGCAAGGACATTTAACATCATGGAAGGCTCAATATTCGTCTTCCGCTTCAGCAAATTTCTAGATGAGATTCATCTGTCTATTTACCATATATGATGCTACTTTGCATTGGTTTTATGTGCATGTAAAACTTGGTGTTGTTGTGTAACGACGTAGCTAGCTATATGCCTATATGGTGTAACTGAGTGCTGAAGTTGTTGTACTCTAATTTAATTCACTTATGAAATCCTGGTTGCCATAATACAGATATGAAATATATGGTGTGTTCAATAGGAAATTTCAATTTGATTACTAAATGGATAATCATTAATAGGCCAATTAGCCTGCTTATTGGTTTTTCTATTGCAGACGGTTTCTCAGACAACATCATGGGAGATGAACTTAAACAACCCACACCATTTTTAAAAATTAGGCGTGTTGGATTAGTGAACAATCACAAACGACTTTCGCCCGACAAATGTTGCGTTAGGCCACCTTGCACAAACTTTTCCACATAAAAATTATGTGTGATGTAGATACGAACAGTAAAGTTTGTCTGGGACTCACTATGTGGTATGTACATATGAACGGAAACGATTGAGCTTGTATAATTGTCTGTGATGTCTCACCCGATCGCATACGAGCTCCTTTTGCCCTGTGTGTGTGACAGGATGACCTATTGGCGACGGTTTATGTGTCGTGTGGGAAGGTCCCCCCATAAAACACACATGCAAGGCTACGGTTTAAAATTCTATTGCGGAAAGATGGTAAAAGTCGTTTGTATAGGACATCTGTACACCAGTGTATATAAATCCCTCCTTCTACCACTCACTAAAATCTTTGGATCTGAGCTGCCCCAGATTGTTGTCCTTGAAATTTTTCGATTCCTCCTTTTCCCACCAACCAAACTTGCTCAAACTTTTGGAAATCAGAGAGGAACCTGATGGGCTACAAGTCCACATGATTTAGTTGTAGCCTTTTCAAAAAATCATATTCCTAAATAAAACTGGAAAAGATCTACAGAGCCATAAGGGACAACCAGGGGGTGGCCCACGCGCCCCTGGCCATGCCATGTGTCTACATGTGGCCCACAGGCACCCCCATGCGCCGCCTCTTCGCCCATAGGACCCCTCCTTACCTAAATCTTTAGGGACAATTTTTGCTATTTTTCTTCGAGGCGGAGCCACCGCCAACTCTTATCTTCTCCCGAAGGGCTATTAGAAGATTCATTCGGCCTTCAGAGAGGGGGATTCTTCTTCATCGACACACCAACCTCTTCTCCATCATCACCATCATGCTTCCCACATCAATGTGTGAGTAATTATCTATAGGCACATGGTATGGATGAGAACTGGAGGAGATCCATCATGTAATAATTATCAAAGTTGTTACGAATTGATGCATAATGTCGTCTGCGTGTGAGATTGATGTTGCTATGATGTATGCCTAATACTTGTCATTAGGGCCCGAGTGATATGATTTCATATATAAACAATATTTGTACTCATGAATATTAATGTGTTTGGAACATACCGGCAAGTTATATGCACATGTTATAATTTCGCACGGGTGACCAGAAAGTGACAATAATCAGGATACAATGAAAATGGTTGTAATTCCAGGATTACATGTACTCATTGAGTGCTAATGCTTTGCTTCAATACCTTTTAAAGGAGTAACTTAATTAACCTTAATTTTCATTAGGATCTCACTGAACTGAGAGGATAGGACAAAAATTATTGTGCAAGTTCTTATTACAAGCCCGTACAACTACACAAATAATGCATGCCTAGATAATTCGAGGAATATGAGCTAGCTGATTATACCCCATGTTTATGCCATTATATGATTGATTCTATCCACACAATGTCCCATTTACCAATCCGCGTGCCTGTATTTTTCATAGTTGTTGCTCTCTTTAGAGACACTTTGTACTTGACAAATGCTAGGTACTATTGCGTTTGTATACTCTACTGCAATCAAACAACAACGTTTCTCATGCCTACATGACGACTGTGTGGACGCCCACAAACTCCTCCAATTTTGCTTCCGGTTTGCGGAAATTCGGATGTCCATGTCGATCCGCGGACGTTTGATACATGACATTGGATGGCAAAAAGTGTCCGGACCTTGTTATGCAGACGTTAACGAGCGTTTTGATGCACGCCATTGGAGTTGCCCTAATGAAATATAAATGGCATACAAGAACTCTTGCATTTCTTCCATCTCTCTATAACTTCTAGACCCCCCCCCACTTAGTGATATAACTAGCTCGTACGAAGCACATAATGCTTCTAATATATATATGAAAATGTTCACCAACCATTTTAACAACTAAAATAAGTTGGTTGTTTTATTTGCTAGGCTCAAGAGTTATTGATGGTCATATACCCATTTGGTAGTAGTAGCTTTGCTCAAAGAACTACGATCTAAAGAAAGACTTTATCCTAGTAGCTCTCCCTCCATGTTCCAAGACTGCATATTAGGGTTTGTTCTTTCCAGTTTTCTCATGCTCTCGTGTTATGTATCTTTTCCATTGGTTGGTTTCCTAATGCATCTATGATTAATTTTAGAGAAAGTTTTATCTACATATGCACTTTTGCTCAGCGATTAGACACTTCAATTTATACCTACTAATAAAGGACGATGTGTTCCTCGGATTTTTTTGGTTCGTCCACCTACCATAAAGTTGAAGTAAATTACCCACCATGCCACCTGTAAGTGAAAAAAATCTCTTCATTAATTATTTCTCTGTTTTTTCGTCTCTCAATGAAACTGCCCCTAAAGTTGAATTAAATTACCCACCCGTCACTCGTAAGTGAAAAAAATTGTTCGTTAGTTGTTTCTCTGAATGTTTCATCTGTTATCAGAAGCCCCTAAAGTTGAAGTAAATTACCCACCTCGTCATTCGTAAAAGTGAAAAAAAAGTGTTCCTCTGAATTATCCATACATCATAGTGCCCTTCAGTTTTTCATCCATCGTGAGACTAACCTTTTCTTTTCATTTTCATCCATCGTGAGACTAAAAAATACATGCATTAAGGATCAAGTCCAACATCGATCCATTGTGAACATGTTAGAATGCATGTGTCTTATGTCTGCATGCACGTCTCGGTTGGTGCACAAATATTCAAGTACATGTATATATATGGAGTGCGGATATTTGAAAATTGATTTAAAGGCCATGGTTTTATTATCCCGTCGCAACGCACATGTCCTTTTCTAGTAGGAAGAATAATATAAATAACATTGATATCTATAGATTTATTACCCTTTTGTCTAGTTTTACAATCTTCTAATGTCTGTGAAAACAGAGATGCGCAAAAACTAAGTGTGGGTGAATTTGTACTTCGTGCGATTTTGAAGATTTTATCCCTCAATATTCTCTCAATGAAGGGAATTGAGTACTTACCAAGCCTGGTCTGTAGTATGCACAAAAAAGCAAATTTGTGGTTAAGATCTCTATTTTGAAAATGATGTTTTATATTACTTTAGGAACATAGATTCATTATCATCGATTTCAGCCAGACACAAAATGCATGCTCGTACTAACTCTAACAGAAAACCACAACTTGACCCCTCTCTACCAAACCTAGCTAAGCAATGGGTAAACACCATTGCCACATATGAGCATTCTCGATAACCCGAAGACTGGGAGATTTCCTAGCAAGTTCCTAGAATCATGTGTAATACCACCATCAATCATTCATCAGTCAAAATCTGACGAGGACAAAGCCTAAATGATGCTCACACAACCACACTTTACGTAAACTGGGTGGTTAGCGAAAGGTACTATCCCATGTAAGGCTTCCAGACACACTTTAGCTTCATCCATCTCAATTGACGTGCAATGACTGATACTCGCCATGTTGATCATAGGATTGACGCCTTATCACCTTTCAATACCACTCCCAAAGCACCCTGCTGGTTCGTATCCTGAATGAAGCCTGCATCCACATTAAGTTTTAGCCAACCTTCATGAGGTATCATCTAGTATCCATGGTTTGCATCTGGTTTGGGGGAGTTCTCATTTGAGATAGGGTCCGCCAGGCATTTCCCTTTTATATCTAACTTTGTGTGAGACCGCTTGTATAGGCTAAAGTGAATTGTAGCTTTGAAGGAAAATCGAAGAAGCATGGATCGACGCCTTTGTGCCGTGAAAAGTAATATTGTTTCTACGGTGTCAACCCGCTGCCAAAGTAATATTGTAGTTGGGGGACAACTTGGATTGAGTGTCATCATCCATTTTGTCCAATGTAATAAGCACCTAATCCCGACTAGAGTTGCTAAGGTCTTGTTTAGAGGGCAAATCTCATGCCTCTTGCATCACCTCATGGAGTTCCTTCTCCTTTGTGGATTGCATAACCGCATGATACACATATTTCTGTTCGGCCCACAAACGCTACATGTTGAGAGAGACTCTAGTTTGTGTATGTGCATGTTCATCTGCACACCAAGAGATTATGTGGCTACCCACCACCCAAAAACACGCATCTTGGCACGGATGTTTGTTTTTCTAGACCACATGCTCTTTTTGTGTACAACATAGCTGAAAAGATATGTTGGCGATAATATATATATATATATATATATATATATATATATATATATATATATATATAATATATGCTTTGTATAGTAATATCCTAAGGTATTAAGTACCGCTCAAATCTCATGACCCTTCAGCTTAGTATCTTAGTCCTCCTTTAATTTACAGGGTTTGCATAGGAATTTTACAGGATTACACCATCTGGAATTTGCCCTTTACATGTTGTTTGATTCGCAGGATTGCATTCCTTGGGAACCAATCATATAGGAACTTCTTAGTTCTTTTCACAGGAAAACAAGCATGAGGTTGGACTTCTTGGAAAAAATCCTCTGTTTTGCTACCCAACATAGGATTTCAGTGGACAGCACATCCTATTCCTGTGCTTCCCAAACCCTGTGAATCAAAGGAGCCCTTAGATGTGCTTATAAGGTAGGGTGAGCGTGTGTGTGCGCATAGGAATAAGTGTATGTATGCATTTGTTTTCATGTTTGTTTGTACCATGTCTCTCCAAATAAAAGTTGTTTTAATATACTAATCACAAGAAAAATTCACAGCAGCCGTCCTAGCTCAGTGGTAGAGCGCGTGGCTTTTAACCACGTGGCCGTGGGTTCGATCCCCACGGACGGCGCATTTTTTTTCCTTTTTTATTTTTCCCTTTTTTTGAATTTTGTTGTTATACTTATGTTTATTACCTCTAGGATATTCGGACCAGTCGGAGTATAACGAGTATTTCTCACCAGTCCTACATTCTTTACTGGTTGGACTCTTCCTTACCAAATTTTCATCCATGTAGACACGATTACTTGACATATCAAATCGAAACAATAGACCTAAGATGTTTCCTCATTTCTCCAAGACTCTTCCCTATCTGTATGCTAAGTAAGTATATGTAGCATATGTTTGGGGCAACATTTGTTTCGAGGAACTTGACAGGGACTAGTATTCAGAAAAGCAATACTACAAATGATTAGATACAACTAAAACAACAACAAGACCCTAACTGCCTTCGGCAATCGCCATCACAAAAAATATTCAGATTAACAAGCCGGAGACGAGAACAGGGGGCACTACCAATTAGAGCATGCAGGAGCCTGAAACTTCTCCAAGAAGGAAATCATGCATCTCAAGCCATTTGCAACCAGGCAAAAGCACGCGAACTCGCGAGATGAATCAGCCAGGAAACACCCTTGTAGCTAGGCTCCACATGACGCTAGACGGCTGGAGCAGTGGTTAGGGTGAAGGGGGTGAATACAGCGGTAGAAGTGGTATAGCTGGTCGGTAGGGCGGCCCATGGAAAACACAGACACAATACACTCGCTCACCACTTCTCGTACCTTCAAGGAGCAATATCTTTCCCTGTTAAGTTCATGGTCTAAGTCTGCTAGCATTTAGATTTAGGAATACAGGAGCAGTGCACATGCTGTTGTTGTGGACATGGCATGTAGACCGCTGCCATACACAGCTGATGTAGGGCATTTGAAATCCTACTATTCGCATCTGAATTTGTCTTTTATTTCATAACACACAATCAAATTTGCAGTAGAAATTTAATCCATCCACCCAAAAACAGAACTTGCAAGTTGCACCCGCTGCGTTGAGAGGTCGAAGCCCATGACATCTCACATTGGCAGTTTCATTTTGAAATTCATCAGGAGGAGACTAGAGAACCGAATTACTCCAGAAATAATAAAAATGAAAAGGAATAAAAGGGTTTTCGTAGTACAGATGAATATTGGATGGACCAACTGGACCACAAGAGATCACCCATGTCAGCCTGTCAGGGGCCGGACAAGCATTCACATGGGTAGTAGGTGTCACACAACTTGCAAAACCAGACCTACACCACGCATCGCAGCACATGGCAAGCGGCACAGCGCGAGTGAAATACATACACACATTAGCATGAACTAAATAGCGAAACACTCACATGATGGCAGAATCATGCCACCACCAAACATGTCCATACATAATCATCTGACGCGCACACAAAAATAGAACACCACACACACACACACTCACCTAAATCATCATCGCACAGCTGCTAGCTACCTCTACAGGTACAACCCGAATTATTGATTAGATTAGAAGAGCCTGTATGGGGAGGACGCGTCCAGCGGGTGGATGAGGTAGGTGAGCACAAGGGCCACCAGCATCAGGACGTATGCGATCCCCTGATCAATCGACGTGCCTGCGTCAAACAGATTAGCAGCAGAGATGCAGCAGGGGTTAGTCTAGCTTCACACAAGAAACGAAGCAAGCAAATGAAGGGAGCAGAATAAAGCTTGAAAACAACATGTTCGAAATAACAGCTCGGTTGCAAACGCCTGCACGATTATGGTGAAAGATAACTCAAAAGGAATAAATAGCTGTGTGTGCTTGAAAATGGAACTCGGAAAGTTCATCCTTGTCATGGTTTGAAATTTCACCAGATTTTCATAGGATGGTGTAACTGAATTCACCTGTCATCTGCCAATTGACCGACCACGAGAGCTCCGAGTCAATGGATGTCTAAAATTCTTAGTTGTCATGATGGGCAGCATGGCTAATAGCTGATTTGTTTGTCACTTACAAAAATACTAAGTACTCCATCCGTCCCAAAAAAAAAGTGTAAGTTGTACTACCAAGTAAGGGACACTTATTTTGGAACGAGGAAGTAATATTGGTGGGCATTAAAACAGGAAGGCCTGAAATTGATGACTGTAGTCAGACATTTACTTCTAGAATTTGAAGTCGCTTTCAAGAAAGCAAAATTCCTGACATCCTTGCAATAAAAGCGTGAACCAGGAGCTGCCAGGTATCGTGTATTTCAATGGAAGCTACCCAAGGAAGCAGACCAAGGGTACAAGTTCTACAGGTGAAAGGGAAGTGCAAACCAACTCAGCTAGTACACCAGAAAGGAGCAAGACTATATTCTTGACAGATGGACAGCAAACACCCTTCCTATATGGTTATCAAATCATGCGAAGCATATGTGCCCATCAGTGAAATGCCATTTCGCGAACTTATCTTGTACAACGAATGGCTTCCACATTCCTTCCCATCGATGTTACTCGGAATATATTGCATCAAACATGTGTTAAACACTTGGCAAGAACAAAACAAATCCCCCAAAAACCTGATAGAGACAGTTCCTCCTCACAAACATACTGATAAAATTGAACTTTTTCAGTCTAGTGCATAAGTCAGTCACATTAATTTTGTGCAGCTAATTGTTTGACAAGATACGCAGACTAACACGGCTACTTCTTGACTTATTCAGCACAATCACATAAGCAGGACGGCAATCTGTAACCAGATGCCTCTGTCTCTACCAAATTGACATGTACAAGTAAGAGATGTCAAGCGTCAATAGATCATCAAAGTTCCAAAGCTGCAACTTTGAAGGGCTAGTGTAAACTGTCAAGATTTCTAGAAAAAATGACTTTTTTTTCAGGTGGAACTCTAAAGTGAGAAATGGGAACAAAATAAAGAATAGCAGTCATTTTGTTGAATTGTTTATGAGCGTGACAATACTATCAAATAAAAAATAGTCATGAAATGTAGGAGTATGTCGTTTCGCAGTGAAACAGCTTTTATTATACCAGGTGGGTCCTAAGAACGCGGGTTTTAACAAGCAGATCAATGGTTTCCCCACATGCAAGGGCAGGCAAATCGTATCTTGTCGAGTCTATTACCGCCGCGAGAGGATAATAAGCGAAATGGAATGAGGACGCAAAACGAACCCCCGCAGAGGGAGGAATTCGCCAGTCAATGCCGGAAAACACAAGCCACGGGAGAGAGAAAGAGAAAGCAGAGTGCGCGCAGGGGGTTCTCACCGTCGCTGGAGGGCGCGGGCGCGGGCGGCTGCACGGCGGCTGAGGCCGGCATTGCGATGCCGACGACCAGCACGGCCACCGCCACCAGGCCCACGGAGGTCCACGCCGCCATTTCCTTCCTCGGTTCGCCTCTCGATCCCCTGGCCTCCCCTCCGCCCACCGCAGCGCACCCCCACACCGGAGGCGAGCAGTAGGAGGCTGGAGGAAGAGCAGCGAATCGCGCCCCTCCCTCTCTCGACAAATCCCTCCTCTCCCTCAAATCCCGGGCTTGGGAATGCGGCCAACGTGCGCGCGGCGCCTATATAGCGCCAGCTACAAGAAATGGTAACCGGGCGGGCGGCATCAGTCAGTGAGTGAAAGAAACGAATAGGTCCCTGAGCAGCGCCCGTTGACAGGCGGGCCCGGGGCGAACGCTGGTCCCGCGCGCAGCGGATCACCTCTGTGCGCGGGATTCGTGGGGACAGATTCGCCAGCCCCCGCCCCGCGGGCGGCACCCCCGATCTGGCTGCTTGACGGGTGGGGTCGCTGGACCGGGCTCCACCGGCAGCGGCTGAGCGGGCGTGGGAGTTGGTAGAGGTGGTGGGGAGGAGGTGGGGCCCGGCGGCATATGAAACTGCTGCTGGCCTGCTGGGGTACGATGCCATGTCGCCCTTCGGGCTTTCTTTTTGCCTGACGCTGCGCCCACGCGGCCTCGTGCCAGGCTGTGGTGCGGAAACGGCAAGTTGGCCGTTTGTTACTAGGTATGTTACCCAGTGGCGTTACTGAGCAGCGAGTGGGGTGGGCCCCGTTGTGGCAGCGCACATGCGCGACGGTTGCGCTAGCGTCCAGCCGGTGTGGCTCACACTCCGCCTCTGCGCTGTCGCACGGACACGGCTACGAGGCGGGCGCAGTGTTTCAGTGTATGACGTGCGGGCCATCCAGAGTCCGGTGGGCGTGGGTCGCGAACGACCAGCGTCCACATGCAAAAGCGCTTATATATGTGCGCCCGAATATGCCAGTATGTTATGCCGATGCATTTCTTTAGGGATCCCAAACTTTGAAACAAAGTTTAAAGGGATACGAAGAGGACACACGTATTCTTAACACGAGGTCGGTGAACAGTAAAATAAAAAAAGTAATTGCTTTTTTGTGAAACATTGGCAAATGTTTTAATAGTTAGCAGAATTCCAACACCAAATGACATTTTTGAAAAAAATCAAGAAAAAAACAAAATTAATGCTCCAAAATGTTATTTTCAAACGCATTTTTGGAGCATCAATTTTGCTTTTTCTTTTGCCAGATTTTCCACGATGTCATCGGATGTTGAAAGTTTGCAAGCTATCAAAAAAATGTCAATGTTTCACACAACTTTTTGCGGGGATTTTTGAATTTCTATTCTTTTTTCATTTTACTGTTCACCCGAGCTCATGTGAGCTCGGGATTAGAACAACACTTTCGATACAAAGAGCGTCATGAGGGGATATTTGACAGAAATGGCGACCATGTGGGAGCGCTACTAAATATTTTACAAGGTGGTGTGCCTCCTGGATCGAATCATGACCTTCGAATATAAAAGCACATCTCTTGAAATTGGCTCTTCTTTTTTCGATTTTCTTCACCGATGTAATATGAGAGCCTCCCAACCCTTTGATGATCTCCTCTACCACCGGCTTGCAATTGCATGCGATCTTCAAACGGTTCAAAGACAAATCATCAGCTACTCTATAGGAGGGTAACAGGTTGACATGCGGGCCAACTCGTTGTGGGGCCCACACGTCATCCACTCAAGAGATTCAAACGTGTGTGCAAAGATTGTCTAAGGGGCCAGTTCTTTTGTCATGCCAACCATAAGCTCCAAAAGAACTATCCCTGGGAATAACTCTTAACTAGAGAGATTCAAACGTGTGTGTGCACAGATTGTCTAAAAGCAACTCTAGCAAAGTCGTCATATGGTAGCCTTCATAATTTATAGGGAACACGCACATGGAGTATGTCGTTGTCCGGCACGCCTTGACTCTCGCCCGGAGTGGAGCTCGTGTCTCAGTCGCATACGCCCGGCGACAAGCACCTGATTTGTTTGCCGTGCGCGATGGCCATGTCCTTGAGCAGCCTCGACAGTGTGGAGCATGAAGACTGACTGACGGAGTCGAACCCGGACATGGATCCGTCCAGCAGCAGCCGGTAGGGCCGTGCATGAGGTCGCCCATAGACATCCTCCGCTCGCCCTAGGACGCACTAGTGACCCTCGACGGGCGACGGCCGCAACCTGCAACGCGTCTTCTTTTCGCCTGCTGCGCAAAGCCGCTCCTCAGAGGCACCACGATGCTGGGCGTGGCCTTAGCCTCGAAAAAGGGCACGCTGTAGACCTGTTGTGCGGCCCTCGCCGTCGCCGCCACCGTCTGAAAATGTGGCAAGCGCACGACAGGTGTTTGATAAAATGCCAAAGAAAACCATGCCACGTATCAACAAAACCACTCAAAGCCGTATGAGGGACTAAAGTTATCCGGTTTAAGAAGTTGAGGGATTAAAATTTGCTGGTTTTAGAGTTGAAGGACCGTTTCTATACTCTGAAGAAAATTGGGGGACGAAAAATATACTTTTCCCCATGGAAAAACGCTTCGGATATTGTTTGCACCCGCGTTATGCCATTATGCCAACGCATTCATATCTCCTTTAGTGCAGAGCAACCAGTTCTCAGAGAGATTCAAACGATCAGCTCAGTTTTGTGCAATTTTTTAACGGAGGCTCTCTCTTTCCTAACGGAGCAAGCGGTGCTCCTACAATCCGTTGTTTACAACTCCTTCTGCAACGCAGAAAAAACGTACTAGGAACTGGTTGTCAACACGAACTGAAACTACATAAACGTACTAGGGACTCATCATTTTTTTTAGACCGGTTGTTTGCCATCGTTACCGTAGGAAAAAAGAAAATAATTCCAGAAGATCAGGCTCAGTAATTTTTTATCTTTTGGTTTATTGTTTAGCTAGCTGATTCCATGAGCAAACGCTAGTCCAAGTGATGGTAGTTAAAGACCTTGCCCAGCTCTATAAATCGGCTGGCTCTGCCACTGTACAGTACTCAATTAATATAAGAGCGTTTAGAATACTAAAATAGTGATCTAAACGTTCTTATATTAGTTTACAAACAGAGTACAAAGTAGCTCACAGCAACAATTCATATGGTTTCAGTCCTGAAAGCGAAACAAACTCCAGAGCTAAAAATCGCGAGACAATAACTCCAGAACACATCAGATTCCCTTGAACCGAATAGGTCCGTACACATATGGTACACAAAGATATACCAAGGAATTTATATTTCTGATCACATACTCAAGAATAAAATACACAATACATATGAAAGGGTGATTCTATACACGATGAGGTAATTATCCTCACGCGTATATAATTTACATGGGTAAGAAACATGCTTCTGGGCACAAGTCCTATGGCTATCTTCTGACCCTATACAAAAATCTTCGAAAATCTGTCTTTGTCTAATCTCCACTGAACATCCCTTTGTTAGCTTCTCTGCTCTCCATGCAAAATGAGAACACAAAGGTTGGAGGAAACTCTACAGCCTACAGGAGATATCAAAAGCTGCACAACAATAGCGTCATACCTCATTTCATCAAATCCAGGAATACAAAACCGTTCCAAAGGCTATGAAGCACCATTGATGCCAATAGGTTGCGTGATCTGGCAAAGACACCTCCCATCACAACCCCGAGAAATATCAACGGCAACACCCTTTGCACGTTGAAGTGCGCCAGCGCAAACGCCACAGCACTTAGCAGGATCGACCATGGAAGAGGCATGTATCGCGTTAGAGATGGGAGGAGGAAACCACGGAACACAATCTCTTCCCATATAGGTGCACATACAGTGACTACCACAGCATACAAGGCCATTGCCACCGGGTCACGGGCCACAATGGATTGCTCTACACTGGATACCCCGGTGACTGGCCCTGATGACATATGAACTAAGCTGATGTTGATGTGAGAAAGCAAATTCACCAGTGGGAATAACAGGCACCCCAACGCTACATCCCAATGCCATTTGCCCTTCAATTTGAACTCAAACCAGCCTGGAGGAAGGGGACGGAATCTACCAAGGCACTGGTGAAGGATAGCAATCCCAGCAAGGCCTTCAGTTATGTCCGTCACGAGGCTATATAATGCTTGGCCTCTGTGTGTCAATGTTTCCTTGCTAAAGCCAGCAGCATGAGCCAAGAATGGCACTATCCAGGAACCCACAAGCCAAAATGTCGCGATCCACAAAAACATGACCTGTTTTCAAAAAGTATAACCAGATTCTCTTAATACCAAATCCATGTAAACTGCTAAGAGACTATTACACCAATCAACATTCCCCATTTAACTGGTAACTTTAGCAAGACAACCAAATAACCAACATATTACCAGCGGCATCCATTCATTTCCATTATATACATAATATGCTAGCACATGCATCATAACTTGTTTCATTTAAAAGGAAAACATATTGTTTATACCCAGCCTGTTTGGAGTGGCCCCTGGGGAGCTGTGGTTGTGACTTTAGTTCCACACTAAAGTTAGAAGTCTAAAGTGAGTGACATTATTAATATGTAATGCTTGTTGTGTTGTCCCATATCCCTATAAGACCTTTTGGGAAAGTAGTGGCTGAGCCCCAGTTCGGTGCACCCCCGCTACACCCACGCAAGAAAACCTACCAAAACATTTTGAGAAGATCTAAAATTTTGTGGGAATGATCATCAACAAATGTTAGAGATGCTTGCAATGTTTGGTGGCCAAATAACATCCGAGAAGCTCTGTACAAAAAAGACAAAATTACAAATTCTGATCAAACAATGCACATACATTTTGAGTCATTTTGAGTACAACAACAACAACAACAACAACAACAAAGCCTTTAGTCTCAAACAAGTTGGGGTAGGCTAGAGGTGAAACCCGTAAGATCTCGCAACCAACTCATGGTTCTGGCACATGGATAGCAAGCTTCCACGCACCCCTGTCCATGGCTAGTTCTCTGGTGATACTCCAGTCCTCCATATCTTTCTTTATGGACTCCTCCCATGTCAAGTTCGGTCTACCCCGACCTCTCTTGACATTATCAGCACGCTTTAGCCGTCCACTATGCACTGGCGCTTCTGGAGGCCTGCACTGAATATGCCCAAACCATCTCAGACAATGTTGGACAAGCTTCTCTTCAATCGGTGCTACCCAACTCTATCTCGTATATCATCATTCCGGACACGGTCCTTCCTTGTGTGGCCACACATCCACCTCAACATGCGCATCTCCGCCACACCTAACTATTAAACATGTCGCCTTTTAGTCGGCCAACACTCAACGCCATACAACATTGCGGGTCGAACCGTTATCCTATAGAACTTGCCTTTTAGCTTTTGTGGCACCCATCTTGTCACAGAGAATGCCAGAAGCTTGGCACCACTTCATCCATCGGGCTTTGATTCGATGGTTCACATCTTCATTGATATCCCCATCCTTCTGCAGCATTGAGCCCAAATATCGAAAGGTGCCCTTCTCAGGCACCACCTGCCCATCAAGGCTAACCTCCTCCTCCTCGTGCCTAGTAGTATTGAAACCGCACCTCATGTACTCGGTTTTAGTTCTACTAAGTCTAAAACCTTTTGAGTCATTTCGAGTGATCTTGTTTTTTTTGTACAGAGCTCCTCGGATGTCATTTGACCACCAAACTTTGCAAGCCTCTCTAACATTTGTTGATCATTCCCACAAACTTTTAGATTTTTTCAAAATCTTTTGGTATGTTTTCTTGCGTGGGTGTAGCAGGGGTGCAGAAAAAACACACTCAAGAGTCAAGACCTTCTATATGAAGCGGCAGAAAAATTCTAGGCGGGTGCATAGCATGTCCCACAGGGGAGCTGAGCTTTGAGCAAAGCAAAAAAATAAACAGAATATTATGGTAGTGCAAAGTGCCTTGTTGTAACTTATAAGACTTCCTCAAGCGTATAAAAATCCTAGGTCGACACATGAGGGCATATTAATATCTGTCTGGTCGCATGCCATATCCAAAAGAAGTAATCACATGGGTTAGGAATCTTTTAGATCAGATTTACTATTGATTTGCCCGTGTCCGTATACAGAAAACCTAACGAAACATGGACAAATTACAATACGAGAAAAACAACAGCTGGCCCCTACCCATGTCCTTAGGATATCCAGATGATATCTGATGAATTAGCAAAACCGATGTCCGACAAAACCAAAACTAATATAGGAACATAATAGAATAAGTTGAGAACTAACCTGGGTAATTGTTTGTCCAGTCCAATGTACTGCCCAGCGCTCATTCCGAAATCTGGATATTGTATCATGTAGATTTTCCTTTATCTAGGAGACAAATTCAGAATTTTCATTGACTCACAGGAGAAAATTGAAGTCTTAACAATGAAAAGGACTAACATCAATATCTAGCCAATTGGCACTAAACAAAATATGAACGCGTGAACCGATCAAATATCAAATGAGAGTTAGAAACTAATTTTCAAAGTATATTAACAATAAGATGATAAATATTCTACCAAATAACTGCAAATCCCATAGTACAGAAAAAAACAATGATAGCTATTTTCCTTCGGTCCACACATTGACTGGCAAAACACAGACATAGAAAAGCACATGTACATATTGGTAAGAAACCAATTCATGTGCAACAACTAAATTTGTTAACAGGCCGATTAATACTGGCAGAAGCGAAGCGGTTCAGTATACAAACTTGAAAACCGTATCCAAGATTTAACAATCAAGTTATGAACTCAAATTGGATAACGGAGTATCACAAGTTCTCCTTCATCTGTGTATAATGCTTTATGCCACAATTCCATACATGACTGCCGGTTATCTTATCTCTTAAGCTCTCAAATAGCATTGAAGTGAGCAACTGAACTTAGAATCTGGTAGCTTTACTTCTATTGTATTACACACACTATGCTTCATATTACAGTATCCTACTAATATGTTCTACATCTGAAATTCCTATTGGTCAAACACAATGTAGTTGGAATGCAGAAAATAAACCAGACATACCTTCTGCGTTCTAACAAACCAGTCTCCCTTTACATAATTTTGATCATCCCTGTTGGGGCTTCCACAGTCTTCCTCCTTCAGGTCAGGGTCCCCTGAGATCTCCGCCTGCTCATTGTATTTGAAGCCAGTGCCATCATCAGATGTTGTTGACACGTCTTGCTCCTGCCTGAAGCATGAGATGTGAACCAGCCTCCATCCCTAAATGCACACAAGAAGCACGCGAAAAAGAAAATGAAATTAACCCAAGCAGCATGCCATTTTGACACTAACAAAGCAAATTGATGGGCATGACATTCAAATTGGCCAGGTGGATAGCAGCAATGCTGCAGCTTGGAAACCTAATTTAATACTACATCAAACTGGCAAATAAACCACACATATCCAAGTGAATGAATCTATCGTTGCTTTCGTCTACAGATATAATCTGGAACCAAGATTACTAAACTGACCCACACGACTCGCAACATCTGTAGCTCTTTGTCGCCAAACTCCACAAAGCGGAGCACTGTGATGCTCGTATAAGGCTTGCCTGCTATAGTTGCGGCAGACAACCACACGACCGGCTACACAGAGACAAAGTCAAACGGTTGAACTCGAGAGCAGGGGGTCGTTTCCGCCTTACCTTGGTGTGAGCAGCCCCGCCAGGCTTAAATCTGAGTGATGGCCTCTCGGCGGCGGCGGAGGGAGGTGGGAGCCTAACCCTACGGCAGGGGATGGGAGGGGCTAGGCAGGAGGTGGACGACATGCGTATTCCGTAACATGCAGAACCGATTTAGGGCGGGAGAGAGGAGGAAGGCACGAGAGCTCAGGAAAGGAGGCGAACGGCGCAGCGCGACTCCGGTGACGACGAGGCGGGGACCAGGACGCGGGCGCGTGCGCCTCCGGCCAGCAGGCCACAACAACGGTGGGGGCGCGGGCGCACCCGCGGCCGGCTAGGGCGACGAGGGGGGAGGCAAGAGAGGCTGCACGCCAGAGACAACGGGGTAGAGCGAGCGGCGCCGAGGAACCAGGGAGAAGCGAGTGCGCCGACGGGGAGCAAGCGCCGCCGAGAGTTGCGGGCTGCTGGGGCTGGGACCTGGGAGGATGTGCGGATTACGGTTTTTTCAGATTGGGTCATGGAACACATTTTACAATCACCTGTGCAGTTGATATCGATGCATGTATCCCTAAAAAAAATCTATACCGATGAAAATTTTGTTTGATTTTATCAGATCAATCCAAACCATCCAAAAATATATATATATATGAAAAAAATAGAATTTTGTTTGGTCACGCAATAACTATCCCCGCAATTGTGTAATTATTCCTTCTTTTTTATCAAATCATTTTTCACGTAAATATCCATTTTATTTTACACCTTGCATTGTCTACACGCCGAACTTTAGTCGTCTTCTCTGCGCATATGTACATATTTCACATGGTATATGCTTTCCTCTTGGTTGTATATGTCTATATACATTTTATGACTATATACGATTGCCATTAATTACGAATTTCACATGGCAAATATAGATTGTTTAACCATGTGGCACGCGTGTCAATGTGTCTAAGTCTGACAAAATACGGCTGTTTAGAATTTACAAGACAACACCATTGAATATGGTCTAGACAACATAATTAATCAAACAAAAATGCAGCACTGGATAGTTGGATTTGAGGTACAAATGCCCAACTTATTTTTGTTTTTATAGGAGGTTTCATGGCACCCAGGGTCCAGAACACTCCTATATCTGTATGTGATTGTTGATGGTGAAGATAGCGACTAACCACGTAAATTAGTAATTGCGGCATGGTTATTAAAAATACAAATAGACCTAACAACCATTCATGGCATCTCGATATAACCACAAAGTACAACCTCTATTTCAAATTATTTGTTTTAAATTTATCTAGATACGGATGTAGTTGACAACATCCTATTCAGCCAAAACATTATTATTTTAGAAACTTTACAATTCTAGTCCGATTTCTCGTTGTATTGTGTTGAACTGCTTTATAAGTTATTGCATAACTAGTGCGGATGGAAAAAAATGATTGGCCAGATGACAAAATAGCCAAAGCTAGTTAGACAAAAGAAACCATCATGATCCATTGCAATATAAAACTCAACTAGCATCTCAGGTGACGGTCGGTGCTAAGTCCCTGTTTCCCATATGATTCGTCGCTTGCAATTTTCCTATTGTTTTGTACCTCGACTTTTGTTGATGGAATTTATCACTTCTTTTATTCAGTAGTGTTTATCAAGAGAATTTCCCTAACGTTTTGATCCAAGGGCTTCACTTAGAACTTAAATTCGGGGGAATCTATCCAACATGGCTTGTTCCTCTACATGTTTTCGGAGGTAATTCTCGATGTTGTCCATTCATCATCATGAGCTATGCATGTTAATGCCAATAGGTCTGGCAGCGGTTTCAAGTAGAATTTAGATACATATTGTTTTGATTGTCATTTCTCTTTCCCTTACTTAGGGCCTTTACTAGGTTAGATTAAAAAAAAACTCACCAATGCAAGGCCATTTTGTTTGCATCTCCTGTGGTGGCCACATTGCCAGCATTCACAAACCAAGACGGGTGCAACACTTTGGTTGACACCGTTTCTCTACAGACAAGGAAACCAGAGGAGACCATGACACACAGCAAAAGGGAGGCGATGGTCCAATCGTACTCATGGCAACTGATGGTGTCAAATACGCATATCCAATCCAACAAGAAGATCAAAAGGTATAACACGCCGGAACAGCATGCACAAAATTTTCTTTGAGCTATTGCAATCTTTATTCGATCACACCGCAGTTCAATCAGACAAATAGCGAGCAAACCCCAACATTTGGAGCCTTGCAGGTCTCAGCACGCGTGGCCTTTCGTTTCAGTTGTACATTATTCAGTTTGATTCAATTTACCACTATGTTTGTTTAACTCGTTTGCCAACATCTAGCTAATTGATTGATGGGCATTTATACATTTGCAGAAAAAACATCCCCTTGGAGAAAAGATGAGAGCCCATGTTAATTATCAGGAGAACGGAACCAAAGCATTTGATTCATCTCAGCTCGCAATTTACGCAGCACAAGCCATAGCTTCTGGTTTAGCTGTTTCCTCAGGTCTGCTGAGCACAAAAGCTGAGGTTAATAACTGGTTAAATAAACAAACAAAATGAGATTTGTATTTCCCATTTCCACAAAAAACGACGCCTGAAGAAAATTGAAATCTAGTTTTGTTTTGGATGGATGATAGACCACCAGTTAACGTATTATGTATACTGTTAATGACACTGAGGTCAGTATGCATAACAAAAGAGATTAATCGAGAAAAAACGTTGTTAGAGATGGCAGTTGACACAAATTGTACCTCCCAATTCCTTCTCCAACTTCCATTCTGATAAAATTGCCAATTGTTACTTTCGAACCAACCTCTTTTGACAAATCATTCAGCAGAGTCTGAAAAGAATGATCCAACAAGCAAAGCTATTAGAGATCACAATTCACAGCCGTAAATCATCAAGGGAAAAGGTTGACCAACTTACCTTAATGTTTGTGCTATCATTAACAACGTATTTTTGCTCCAAAAGCACGACATCTTCAAAATACTTCCTCAATCGGCCTTCGACCATTTTCTCTATGGCCATTTGGGGTTTACCTGAACTCTCAGCCTAACATGTTACAAAGCAGTATGTCATGTCATTTCTGAAGTAACTTGGCATGCACAGCTCACCCTCATATTAAGGATCCATGTCATCAAACATATTAACTCAACTCATGGAAATAAGCAGTGTAAATGCTACCCACTTCTAAAACTTAAACCAAACAGCTGTCCCGATATTACTAATCCAGAAATCTTATGATATGATCAGGCTGCTTCCCGTTACGTCATCTTTCTCATCTCCGTAACACACATGTTTCTTCTTTCTTTTAATCCAAAATCTTACAGTGATGCAATCCAAAATCTTATGGCGATGCATGCATCTGTGTTTCCTTAGTCATTCCCTACTTTGTAAAGTTGTTTTGTTTGTTCTGTCAAAATGGTAAGAAACTTAAGAACCAGCTGATGGCCTGTGATAGACACATTTATCACACAAGTGCATGTCCATTTCTTGTATAATAGTGGATGGATGTCAACTACTCAGCCATACGACTATATGACTGTAAATCATTCTAGGTAATGTCAGAATAAGGATACCTGAGTTCGGAGCACGTCACGTTCATTTTCCAAAGCTGCAGCAGAAACCAATTCTTTTGATAAAAATAATGGTTTTGCTGCAACAATATGCATTGCGATAGACGACCCAACTCTCTTGAGAGCATCAAGGGAAGCACTGCTATCTTCTGCTTCTAATGTAATCAATCCAGCAATGCGGCCCAAACCTGAAGCAAGAAAATGCATCAATCAAGTGACCGAACAAATGTGCCGTTTATCCAAAGCAAGGAGAAAATGAGAAAAAAAAAAGAGTGCTGACAGGAACAAATGCATAACACCGAGTTTGGCCATCTTAGGAAAGAGATTATTAGTAGGATTAATATAATGTGTTAATTTATATAAGGAGTACAGAAACAAGGCTTCCCCGTTTTAGATCAAGTGTCATTTTCTTAATGTTGTACTCTGCTAGTACAAAATTCGAGAGTAGTTGTTGAAATTGCAATTTATCAGTAGTATGGCTGCACGGCTATGTTTCTGCCAACATATCTGCAACAGTAAATTAAGGCTTGTCTCCTGCTACAAACACAATAAATACACAGTACTGTATTTTATTTTATTTTGAACAAAATACACAGTACTGCATATGATATCCAGTTGTCTACAAAGAATGAAATGGTGATAAGAATAAATAGGAGACAAACATGCTCCAGCTGAAAATTATTGTTCGTAGTGTTTAATAATCATACTTAGCTAACGAAATAAAAAATCTGAAGAATGACAGACGCATGGTCTGGATAAAACTTGACAAACTGAAATAACGTCTGTGCACCTGGCTGAGGACAGGTATGCAGATAAGATGAAACGACACCATGTGCAGTCGTGGACAACATGAAACCTCGTCTGAGTTTTACATTCTCCCCAACCATGGCAGCAACTTCTGTAACAGCATTTTGAACAGTTGTTTCACCACTGAGTTTAGGATGATCTAGGTTAATACTCATGTTCTGCAAAGATGAGGAGCAATGTAGTAGTTTCTCACATGAAAAAAAAACAGAAAAAAAAGGAAGATAAACATATAATAATCTTAGCTGTATTGCAGACACATCAATTTATATAGATCATCAGACATCATTAGCCTAAAATTTACTATCCATCTATGATAAATAGACGCAGGCACTGCCAGGCACTAGAACTGAGAAAGAGGTACCTAATTGTTCCAAAAGTAATGTAACATAAGCAAAACAGGAAATCCAACCAAAACCACCTTAAGTAATTTCATTTCGTTTCAGATGCTTTATGCTTGTCACCAAGCATTGCCTGTATAATTGAATATGATGACCCTCAAAAGCATCACCGCCATTCACCCATCCCATTCCTCACCAATCACAAATCAAATATACAACAAAATAGTCTCAGCATAGATTCACAAAGTCAACAGTGCAGGACATAAATAATCTTACTTGCACTGCTAAGGCTGCATCACCTTCATTACAGGAACTTCTGTTGGTGTTGCAAACCCCTTCATTTATACTATGATCTATTTTTTCACTCATGTTGCATTAGTAGATGCCATGTCAAGTTTATCATACCAACTCTTGCCAATATCTACAAAATTTCAGTGATACTAGGTCACGACATAACACTATGACATCTCCATGTTCTTGATCAATGGTATTTTAGTACTTCAAGCAATTCACCAAACCGACTCCATACGTAATGAAAAGCTGATGCCCACAAGGCTTAGATTGTATTAGGCCCCACCATAACACTATACACAAATTTGATCATAAAGCCAGTTCAAATGGAATATAAATCAATATGGAACTCAATCCAATTAAAATCTAATAATTTGGATTTGGTAGTGACAAGTCCACAGCCATCACTGGTAGATATAAGCAACAATGCCATGTATCATGTACTGGAACTGCTCAGCAGGGGAAGATGATAGAAACAATAGATGTTCAATAAACTAACCAACAGGTAATTACGCACCTCCAAATATGCAGGAGCAAAAGGAAAAACCAATTTGCCGGGATCCTGTGCTGACAAAGCCATCTTTGCCAAGGATGAAGCCTGCATGGCAAATGAATTTTGGAAAAAAGGGTTATCAACATTGTATCCGTGTGAGAGCACTATCCGTGTGAGAGCACAGATAATCAATCGACGCATTTAATTAAGTACACTCTGGTGTTGTGTCCAATACTCCAATATGATACCAGAAGTTATTAATATCCTAGAATATAAAATGACATGAACAGAGTACTTGAAGAATGCAATTACAACAGAGTTTGAAGTTGGAGTATCAGACAAAAACTAGAAAGCTGATTATACATGGTTAGAAAATTCTTATTTATGTTTGATAACATAAGGTCCGACACAACATTTACTACTATTATAAAAAGGGGAATTGGTGGGTCCCTCATCCAACTCCCCTCACACACCAGACACGTGGGCCTGATTTTCTACCATCTGAAAAAACAATCGGCTGCCAATCTGCTCCCATACCATGTGTGCTTGATTTTCTACCATCCAAAAAAAGGACTGCCAATTTAAAAATCGTCTGAGATCTTAAAATCGGACGCATTGCCATCTTTTTCCCAAAATTAAAATGATACTCTTCAAGTCATGGAGAAATGATTTCTACTTATGCCAACTAGCAATAAAATCATTTTCTAATTTCCATATACTTATGTTAAGGATATGGACCTGAAAGGACCTTGCCTCTCACTCTTACAGGGTTCAGTATAATTATAAGATAAAATACAAATCATGTTGCAGAGGGTGATACCAACCAGATACTGGAACACATCATTTCTTGCCACAAAGTCAGTCTCGCAGTTTAGCTCAACCACAACAGACCTTTTCTCATCTTGTGCGATAGCTAGCAAACCTTCGGCAGCAGTCCTTGACGACTTTTTGGCAGCAGATATCACACCTCTTTTCCTTAGATCCTTCAGTGCATCCTCTGAAAGAAAACAACAAACTGGGATAAGAATGGAGGGAATAAACACATTTGTCAACAAAACTGCGCCTAAAGCAATAAGAAAGAAGAGCTAACCAATATCCCAGTTGCAACTGACTAGCGAAGCTTTGACATCTTTGATCGGGGCACACGTTCTCTCGCGTAGTTGTTTAATAAGATTCATTTGCTCCGAAGCAGGCACCTCAGAGCTAAATCTCCTACGAATCATGCCATTTGGGGCAAAATGATTGCTCGACAGATGAGTTTCGAAGGTTGCAGAAGTATACCCTCGAGCAGCTTGTCGTTGAGCACGAGACAGAAGCCCTAGTATGGGCCTTCTAGCACCCTGACCCCAAGCCATTCTCCGATTGCTCTGAAACAAGGGCGGACAGACGCAATTCTTCAGAAAACTACACAGGCAACGCACATCACAGCAGCCAAATTCAGTTTTGGATAAAAGACGATTAGGCGCCGCCGCTGCCAGATGCAGAGAGGAGAGAGGGCGTCAAGCGCAGGGAGAAGAGAGGAATGGAGCCCCACCTGCAGATCGGCCGGTGCCGGCCGCCGTTCAACCGCCGCCGCCGAACGTCAGAGAGGGTGGGAGACTGGGAGACGAGAAGAGGGTGCACGCGGTAGGGTTTCGTAGGGAGAATATCTGGTACCAGGCTTAGGTGCTACGATGCGATCTCGGCCGTTGGATCGCGATCCAATGGGCAGGATGTGGACCAAAGCGTCATTTCCGTAATGTTGGTGACGTTTTCTGCAAAACATTCATGCTGGATTTGTCTCTTTTGTTTCTCAATGTGTACTTCGAATTTTGATTTGAATTTTTTAGGGTTTGTACAATCATGTGATGTGAACATCCATGATTTTTTCGGTATTTTTTGAAACATTTAGCTATGCATTTTGAAAATTTGGAGTATGGAAGCACCAAATATTCTCCCGGGTTTCGTAAGGGGTTGAACCAGGAGC